>NW_015159742.1:370428-408954 GCF_001447785.1 Gekko japonicus
CCCCCTATACACCCCCCTTTTCATTATCTGAAACAGTATGGGGGGGGGGGGGACCTCATTCTTCAAAATCTCCCACTCCAGTATCCTCATAAACTGCCAGGAACTTGGAGCAGGCTGTTTCTCTCTTCTCCACTCCCTTTAACTGACATTCAGCTGTGTTCAACATTCTGACTCTCCTAGAGCATCTTTACTTCTTATCAGTCTGGGATTTTATTTGGGGGGGTTAAGTTACAACATTTCATTTTCCACATTCCTAAGGAATACCCTGTAGAGACCCTTACTTTGTATGTCAGTGGGCCTGGGTTTGCTGCTTTGAGTATCAACACAGGAACCAGCAGGTTTACCATTAGACTCTGGCTGCTTCCACATTCTGTTCTTGTATGGACAGTGGGATAATGCCCCTTCCATGTTTGGAAGCATGCACTTGACATTGCATGCATTCTGAACATGAATTGTGGGACTCTTGGGCTTTCCTCTTTGGGCCTTATCTAAGGAAAACCTCTTCTGATCTGGCTTGCAGGAGGAAGGGTGTAGCATCTATGAGGACACTGTGCCCACAGGCGATATGGGCAGGGAGGCAGAGTTGAGCACCGCTTCAAAATGTCAGTGGTCAGCTTTGCATTTCCTCCCTGCTCTTCTAGCACTTTAAAAGGCTTTTTAAAATTCGGAGCTGAGCTTTGGTACAGCTTTGCATCACTGCTCAGTTGGGAGAGCGAAGGCGAGTTGATGAGCCATGTGGAGGGCAGTGCACTTGTCCTTGCGATGGAAGCAAAGGGGGGAAGGATGGAGTGTGGCTAGGCGGAAATGGATCCTGCTCCATACCATTCTACTCACTGCTGCTTCCACCAAAAGGGGCATCCCTTCCTATCCCCTGTGTAGAAGCAGTCGTAGTGATATGAGTGAAAGCTCAGCCAGTGGATTATGACACCTGGAGTGACTAACCATTCCCTGAGCCCCAGCATCACTCCGTAATGTATCAACTATTGGACTGTATGATAACTGTTGTTTTCCCTTCAGTTCTTTGTTTACAAAGTAAAGCAGCCTTTCATAGGGTGATAAAACTCAGAGCTCTTTTTCTACGAAACGACCCCTTGTGCTCCATACCATTCTACTCAGTGCTGCTTCTACCAAAAGGGGCATCCCTTCCTGTCCCCTGTGTAGAAGCTCAGCCAGTGGATTAGTGGATGACACCTGGAGTGACTAACCATTCCTTGAGCCCCAGCATCACTCCGTAATGTATCAACTATTGGACTGTATGATAACTGTTGTTTTCCCTTCAGTTCTTTGTTTACAAAGTAAAGCAGCCTTTCATAGGGTGATAAAACTCAGTTATAAAAAGTGTACATTTACATTAACCTTGGGCTTTGTTTTAAACTAGATTTATTTTAAAAACAAAATCTTGTTCTGGCTGAAAAGGTTTACCTTTTAAAAAAATCATTGATCTTCATCCACCCTTTACGTAAGGGCCTTGAAAAACCACTGCTCATCAGAGTTGTAGGCAGTAATTAGCTTCATACATTTGCGTATCTTCAAGTCATAAACTCTAGGAATGATGTCATAAGAACATAAGAGAAGCCTTGTTGGATCAGGCCAATGGCCCATCCAGTCCAACACTCTGTGCCACACAGTGGTCAAAACCCAACTCCCATTAGGAGGTCCACCAGCGGGGCCAAAATTCCAAAAGCCCTCCCACTGTTGCCCCCCCAAGCACCAAGAATACAGAGCATCACTGCCCCAGATGTGTTCCATCTATACCACTGATGGACTTCTGCTCCATATGTTTATCCAATCCCCTCTTGAAGCTGTCTATGTTTGTAGCTGCCACCACTTCTTGCAGCAGTGAATTTCACATGTTAATTACTCTTTCAGTGAAGAAATACTTCCTTTTATCTGTTCTAAGCCTACAGTTCATCAATTTCATTTAGTGTCCACAAGTTCCGGTATGGTGAGAGAGGGGGGAAAGTATTTCTTTTTCTACCTTCTCTATCCCGTGCATAATTTTGTAAACCTCTGTCAGTCACCCCTCAATCGTTTCTCCAAGATAAAGAGCCCTAACCTCTTTAACCCTTCGTCATAAGGTGTTCCATCACCTTCATCATTCTAGTTGCCCTTTTCCCCACCTTTTCCGATGCTATAATATCTTTTTTGAGGTGTGATGACCAGAGCTATACACAGTATTCCAAATGAAGCTGCTCCATAGATTTATACAGGGGCATTATGATCCTGGTTGATTTGTTTTCAGTCTCCTTCCTAATAATCCCCAGTATAGCATTTGCCTTTTTTTATTACAGTTGCAGACTGAGTCAACATCTTCAGTGAGTTATCTACCATGACTCCAAGATCTATCTCCTGGTCAGTTACCAGCAATTCGGACCCCAGCAATGTATATTTATAGTTAGGATTTTTGGCTGCAATGTGCATTACTTTGCATTTGCCCATGTTTAACCTCATTTGCCATGGTGATACCCACTCAGTCTCAACAGATTCCTCTGGAGTGCCTCACAGTCCTTCCTGGTTCTCACCACCCTGAACAACTTTGTGTCGTCCACAAATTTAGCCACTTCACTGCTTACTATCAACTCCAAATCGTAAGTCATATGTGCAGAATGTCAATGCTATAACATCTTCTCCTCTCTCCTGTTCTCCCAGTCGTTTTTGCAGTGTGTATCAAACTTCTGAAGCACATGTGTATAAAAGAATGTATCTGACATTGTTTTGTTAACCTTCTTGGGTGCTGTGTTGATGGTGGAAATTCATATTATAAATATACTAAATGACTAATAAGCAAAAAATAAATAAGGTTCCCTGCATCTGAAAGCTTATTGGATTGCTGCTATTTTTCTAGGTCAGAAATCCCCAAACTAAGTGACAAGGCACAATAGTGCCATGAGAAATATGTTTCATTCAATAATGTGCGCCCAGAGTTATTCACCAACAGAGGAGGCTCATTCTATGTGAGCTCACAACTTTGGCTGTGCCTCTTCCATCAGCCTCTGCTGGGAATAGGTAGTTCTATCGTATCTCTGCCCTGAAGTTTTTAATTATTCCACATGTAAAGATCAGCAAAATGACTCATTCTCAGAGAAGACTGCCTGTTGTATGTCTTCATGAGTCTCTGTTCAGGGCAGCTTCCTGGTTAGTAGGAGGCAGAGCTATAAGGAGGTGTGTTAAGAATAGTAAATCATGCAGAAGCCCACAAGGAAGACTCCTTTGAGGGTAGGTCATTCTTACACAAGCTACCCTTTATTTGGTTTTAGTATGAAATGTGCTTCCAGTTTTTAATTCAGAAATAAAGTACGCATTTGCTTTCCAAATTTTGGGAAACAGTTTTACAGTCTAACGGCTAGATTAGGAGTCTAGAATTTAAAACAATGAGATTCTGCTCTCTTTTACTGAGAGTACAATGTACAGGTATCTGCTTGTATCCAGGAATACACTAAACCACAAGAGGGCTCTGAGCTAAACGCAACCCATAACCACCCAGGCATTAATTTCAGCCTTTGTCCTACTCTAGGAGTGTCTCTGAGAGTACAATGTACAGGTATCTGCTTGTATCCAGGAATACACTAAACCACAAGAGGGCTCTGAGCTAAACGCAACCCATAACCACCCAGGCATTAATTTCAGCCTTTGTCCTATTCTAGGAGTGTCTGTGGTGGGGGTGGAAAGTGCAGTCAAGTTGTAACTAACTTATGGCAACCATGTGGGGTTTTCAAGGCAAGAGAAGTTCAGAGGTCGTTTGCCTTTGCCATTGCCCTTCCTCTGCATCATGACACTGGTATTCCTTGGAGGTCTCCCAGGGCCCTTCCTCATTAGCTTCCAAGTTCCTGTGAGATTGGGCTACCATGGGCTATGAGGAGTGTCTATCCTGACATTTTAATACCAGCTGCCTCAGGAGATTGAAAATGGCAACTGATTTTTGTGCAGTGATTAGAACATGGGTTTTCGCAGAGATCTGAATGGGACACCTGCTAACCATGCTGTGTAGTACAGGCAGTTCTGTTGGATCCTGTGACAACTGCCCAAGAGACAAGATTATGCCATTCTGGGACTGCTGTGCACTTGGTGAACTTATTCTTGCAAAATTGTAATTTTTTTCCTGATGTCTCAAATTCAGTGCAAGGATGACATTTGTATAAAGGTTGCTGGGTCAGTCAGATTTCACTTATCATCTGTTTTACTTTTCTGTGTGTGACTTCTGTTTTCCAGCTCTTTAAGTGGTCTGACGGGATTGTTCAATGAAGGCACTAGGACCTTGCGGAAAACAGCCAGCCTAGCCCTGGATTCCAGGCTGGCTTGCCTTGGTGACGTAAGCTAGAAGCCCTGTCTCTCTCTCTCTCTCTCTCTACTGTGTGTGTGTGTGTGTGTGTGTCTCTCTCTCTCTCTCTCTTCCCCCTCTCCCCCCTCCCTTCCCAAGCTCTCTAACATTAAAGCGAAAATGCTCCTTTCTGTGCCTCCTCGTGCAGGGATCGCCACTTTTGGCTACAACAAAAGCAACAAGAAGGTAAGGAAGCCAGTCCAGGCTCCCCCCCCTCCCCCCTCCCCGCTTCCTATTCCCAAGATCTTGGAAACGTCCTTGGCTCAGAGAAGGAGGAGAAGTAAAGAAGAAGGGGGGAAAGGGTGGCCTGTCCCCCCACCCCTAAATATTCCAGCTGTGTAATGGGGGCAGGCTTCTACCAATTATTTGGGGAGATTGGGAGGCTGGGAACTAGGCTTCCCAATAGGGAAACAAGCCTCACGGGTTGGCTGATCTTGGCCTCTGTTCCCTTGGTGACCCCCCCATCCATCCCCGCACCACAGCACCACCAACCCCTTTGCCAAGGCCAGAGTGTTCCCAAGGGCGAGTTTGGGTCTGGAGCAAACGGGGCCCTGAAATAAGCTGGGTAGACGAGAACAACAGGCAAGTAAATCACGACACTTAGGGAATCTTCTCAGACATTAATATTCTGTGGGGTTCATCCCTGCACCCCCGATTATGGGTTTTGGCAAGCGGAGGGAAAAGACGGTATGCATCCAGAAGAAGGCTGGGTGGTCTCCGATGATGGAAACAGGAGGCGGTTCAAATGCCAGGCGTGGGGTTCAAACCAGAATCAGACCAAGGCCTTGCTTTTTAACCCTCTCCTGACTTTCCAGGGGGACTGAGACTTGTGAACTCCCTCCCCCCAAGGGTGGGGTTCCAGGATGTGGTTTCTGTGGCATCCACGTGTTCTGAGGCAGCATGTGCCATACAGGATTCTTTCCCCTCCATCTCCTCCACCCTTTCTGCTCCCCACATCTGGGGTGAGACAGGAATACTGAATGTGCTGAAGAGACGAGGGGGCATTTAGTTTGCAACAGAGGAGCTACAGCAAAAACGGGATTCTGCCTACCACTCCTTCCTCATCAAGGCTGTCAGTTGGGAACCTGAAGGGCCTTGCCAGGTTTGCAAAATGCAAGGTGGCCTCCTGGATTATTTATTTATTTTTAAGATGGGGCGTGGATTAGTTTTTCCTGTGGCAAGAAGCATGACCTAGTGTTGGGGCTGAATTTCTAGTTGTAGCTGAGAAATGGGACAAAGAGCGAGATTTAGGAACTAGGAGGCCAGACTTCTGAAATTTTAAATGTTTGTTATTGTTGATTGATTGTCTGCTCATATGCCAGTGTTGTCAGGTAAAAGGGATGGGGGGGGGGTCCGTCTGTTTGATTTTCCTGTGCCTCAGCTCTTTCCATAGCTGAGATCTGGAGCTGAAGGCTAAACAATGAATGTGCAGATCGTGTTCACTGTGGTAATGGAGTTGGACAAAAGCCCCAGGTAGGAGGGCAAAGGCCAGATTTTGGTAATTAATTGTGTTTCTCCATATTAGGGGCAAGTGCAGCCCTTGAAGGATCTCTAGCCATCTGAATCTCTCTGTGCCTCCCTGCCAACTTCTCTTTGAACTAGGATGACATTTGCTTATTCTGACCAATGACTGACAGGAATGTGTAGAAACAGGCAGATGAGGGCTGAACTTGTGTATTAGTGGCAGGAGCAGGACATGGTTTTATCTGTGGGGGTTATGTGTACAGACATCAGCATGTCCCCAAAAGACAAATTGCCAGCAATGCAGACAATTAATATAATTTGTGGTTCTGTGTAAAATTAATGCTTTGCTTGTTTTGTGTGTGTATATATTTTTATCTGCACCTCCCTATCCATCCATCTGTGTGTATTGGATATGTGCTTGCCTGTGCATGTGAATTCTCTCTGTGTGTTTTAAATTATTATTATTATTATTATTACTACTATTACTACTACTTCTGGATTTGCAGTTTTCCAGTGCAGATTTCATTTGGACTGGCCTTTTATTTCATGGATCTGGTACTGGTTTGCTGATAAAAGTTTGATAGAAGCACTGTCAACAGTGAGCAGGGGGGGGGAAATGTAATTTAGGGAGGGAATGTGTTTCTCAGTGCATGTGCACACACCTGTGCTTTAGTGAGTAGGTACTCAATTATTGTGGTGGTATGTGTGCTCAGTCTTGTATGTATGTCCATTATTTGTATGGTCACTGCTATCTGTGTAGCATGTGTAGCTGAATTTAGATAATAATAATAATTGTGCATGGTTAGGTAAGGAGGAGTCATTTGGTGGCTGTATGATACATTGGATACCTGAATTGAAGAATTTTTGTTTCAGCTTGCAACATTCTACATGTATACCTTGCAAAAAAGCATGGATTTTGATGTGTTGTATTTTGAGACTGAAGAGCCAACCAATGAGACTAAACCAGCCTTGGCACAAGATCTCTGGCTTAAGCCGATTATGGATTTTATTCAGTGTATCTCTGAGTCAGTTCTCACGTTTTGTTGGGGTTGTTCTTTGCATATAACCATGTATGCATGAGCTGTATAACACAGGAGCTTGTAGTGGAAAAGTGATGGCTTCGGCATTTTCCGTACCGTGCAATGATCAAAAATGTACATCCTAGATGGCAAGAAGTTACTATAGCTGTTAGTTCACATGTGAATATGGGAGAGATGCCTGCATGCACAAGGAGTGTGACCCAGAGTCACATGAGATCTGCATGTGTGAGAGTAATGTCACATGAGAACTGGCCCTTTATATGTACTTTGTGAACACGTATCTTAGGTCTTGCATCTTGTAGGTTCGCCTTCTGGCTGTGGAAGCTATATATTCCATCCTGTAAAATGTGGACTGCTTTGCTAGTACCCTAGTTACTTTGACTTCTCCTAAGGCTGTATAGATCAACATCTCTTTGAAGCCATGGCAGATACAGATGGGGTGAGCAGGGGAAGGCTGCATACATCCGGAAGTAAAGGGAATTCTGTGCATCATGATTTGCTGACTCTTTGCAGTTAGTCTTCTCTACTGAGTGGAAATACTCTTTGATGGAACTGGGCTATTAATACCCCACTAAGTTTCTTGGTCAGTTTAGATATTTTTTGGGGAACAATATAAAAAATACAGTTATGTGATATATTTCAGGTTTTTTTAATCCCGGAGAGGTTGATTTCAAGCAAAGGCCATTGGGGTGATAGTTGCTGACTGATGGTGTTCATAAATGCAGACCAGTAATCATGATATTTAGTATCTCTATATATGTTGTGATTCTAGTTTTCATGTTACTTCCAGCTGCCTTGAGTGTCTGGGATGGCACACCATTTTTTAAACCTGATTACTTTATGCTGTGCTGTAGAGAGTATTCAAAGTGTTCCACATACATTTCTGTCATCCTCACAACCCTGTGGTGTTGTTATTAGCCTTGCAAAGAAGCCCACCAAGATTACGAGCCTGCCTACCCAGTGGAATGCATCTGTGGAACACAAGTTTAGGTTTCTGTTTGGTGTAGTGGTTAAGTGTCCGGACTCTAATCTGGGAGAACCGGGTTTGATTCCCCACTCCTCCACTTGCACCTGCTGATGTGACCTTGGGTCAGTCACAAGCTCTGGCACAGCTGTCCTTGAAAAAGAGCAGTTTCTGTCAGAGCTCTCTCAGCCCCCCCCACCTCACAGGGTGTCTGTTGTGGGGAGGGGAAGGGAAAGGAGTTTGTAAGCCGCTCTGAGACTCCAAGTGAAGGGCGGGGTATAAATCCAATCTCTTCTTCTTCTTCTTCTTCTTCACCTGGAGGGAATGCTTAACTCACCACAAGTGAGCAAGCAATGGGCTTGTGATCCGCAAATGAGCTGGGGATTGAGGCTGAGAGAACAGTGGTTTGCCTACAGCCACCTAATGGAATCTCAGTTCAGAAAAGTCAGTCATAGCAGAATTGTTTGTCTAGAGGAGGCAGACAGAAAACACTGACTCATGCAGAAACACAACAGGTATGCTCCTCCCAGGGCAGGTATTTCTCGTTTTACAGACAGTAAAAGTGCATCTTTTTGGAGTGCGAGCATGAAGCATACCTCCAGTCTTAATTTGGAAGAAAGTGCCCTCCTGCTACCAGAAAGGCACATCTTTACTAACATATAAGGGTCAAGAGGGCCCATGAATTAGCTTCCAGTCCTTGCAGCACACTTGCATTGTGTTGGTCAGGAAGCTTTCAGCTTCAGCAAAAAAAATCCAGAAACCTTTTTTTATAAAACGAATAACCTTGAAAAGTGAAATCAGATCTATGCTGCTTAAGACATCCAAGCCCTACAACATGGGCACCAGAAGAAAGTCATTTTGTGCTTTATTCCTTCAATTCAGGGGCATCAGATGAGATGAAAGGCCAATGTCCCCAGATGCCCAGGGCCACACTTTCAGTGTTCCACTGTATGGTAGTAAAAGGTGCTACTGTTTTACATCTTGGCTATCCAGATCCCTTCACAAGCCCCTCATTTAAGTCCCCTTCCCATGCACCACTCCTGGCTCTCCACACTCTTCTTGCATGGTGCAGCAGTTACCTGCTTCTCTCATCCCTGTCATACAAGTCTCTTTTTCTGTTGATTGAGCCCATTTCTCTTTCTCACCTCCCCCAGTTGGTAAACGGCAACTTCTGCACTCCTTGTTGCGTGGACAGTTTCTAGAGATGTAATGAGAAATTGA
Source organism: Gekko japonicus (assembly GCF_001447785.1). NCBI lineage: Eukaryota > Metazoa > Chordata > Lepidosauria > Squamata > Gekkonidae > Gekko > Gekko japonicus. Next base: position 379,436 of record NW_015159742.1, read on the forward strand.
TGTCGAGGCTTGCAGTAGATCAGCCCCTACTTAGAGCATCTTTTCTTAGCCCTGAAGATGGTTCAGTAATTCTTGTGGAGTGGTAGGAGTTCTGTGTGCTGCATCCTGAAATGCTCAATAAGTACCTGGAGTCTTAATGTTGAACAGCCCTATTTTAATCCATATAGCAAGATTTTATGTGTTCCACAGTGAGGCTGCAAGCTGCAACTTCTCCATTCCAGAAAAGCCTTATTTAAAGTGAATGGGACTGATTACAATCTAAATCAGAGAGCTGTTTGCTGGAGTATTGTAGCTAACCTCAGAGCCTCAGTCTGCATTATGGACCTCCAGCATTATCCCCTGGGTCTGTGCAATGAAGTGGCCTCTCGTAGCCAAACTAGACATGGGAGATACATGAACTGTCTTATGACACCCCCCTCCCCCGGTTGTTGGTTTTTTATAAACAGTAAAATGTTGTGAATTTATTGTGAATGTGATGTGGTATAAATGCTAAACCCTGTCACTGACTGCTTCCACATGGAGGATTTGCTCCACCCTGGCTCTCAGGCTGGAACTGGGTGTTTCAGAGCACCCACATGACACATCTTCCCATTGTGCTCCTTTTGTTGTGCTCTGTGGCTTTCATGGGTTTGCCCCCAATGTTTCCCAAATCTCCTTTCCTCCAGTCTTTCTGGAGAGATCAGAGTCAAAGTGGGTCTGCCTGCAGTGTCAACAGGAAGGTGCAAATTTTTGAACCCTCTCACCCCCATCCAGGGCCATTTCCTATCTCCGTCCCCTCACACCCGTCATTACCCTCACCTGCTGCCACTGGCAGGCTTTTAGCCAGCTTTAAAAAAACTGGTAGTAGGCACTATAGGGTTCATAACAATTTATCGATATATGTAGTACCAATATTAAAAAATGACAAAAAAGGCCCTCCCGTGGTAGAGAAGGGGAGGATGGCGTCAAGGGAGCAGGAAAGAACAGGGAATCCCCCTGTTGTGATGTTCCATTGCCACTTTAAATGCCCTCTGCATTTGCAATGGCAATGAGTCCACAAGGGGGAACTGCTGACATGTGGAAACAGCCCCCATGAGCCATTTTTCTGATACCTTCTTGCCTTCAACTGCATTCCCACCACCAAGGGAAGTCTATCTTGTCCCCTGTGGATGGGAACCCTGACCTGGATAGGCCAGGTAGCATGAGCTCATCAGATCTCAGAAACTAAGCAGGGTCGGCCCTAGTCAGTATTTGGATGGGAGACCACCAAATAATACCAGGCTCACTATGCAGAGACAGGCATGGCGAACCATCTCTGAACATCTTTTGCCTTGAAAACCCTACAGGGTCACTGTGACTTGATGGTTAAAAAAAAGGGGGGGGGGTGGGAAAGCAGCCGGGGAGATGGCCCACAGTTAAATGGTCCTTGCTGCTGTTCCTGTCAACACTGTGTGCCCTCCCCCCCTCCAGCTGTATTTCTGTTTTCAAAAATGAAGAGGAGGAGGTTGGGAGGTTGTTCGTGCATCTCCTGGACATCGTCTGGTTTGGGCCTCAGTTTTTCAGGTGGCAAGCCTAGGCAACAGAATGCCAAAGTTGCAAATCAGGATGGAGATAGGGGGTGGGGGGACATTCACAATAGCAGTCTTTAGCTGGGTGTAAGACCTGCTTTGTACCCTGATGTGTCCTGAAAGTTAGAAGCTGAGTTGGCTCTCAGTCTTGCGAGTGCCTTCAATTCAAGCTTCAGGTGGGTTGCCCAGTTTAAAAGAAGTTTAGACTATCACGAGTACATATGCTATGCCTGTAACTTCAATCCATTCCCAAATATATTTTTTTTAAACTCTGCACTATAAAAACAATTGCAAAAAGTGCTCTCAGAGACTGAAAGTGGTTTGAAGAGTGCTGTCATGGTGTAGTGTTCTAAGACACTGAGGTCAGGAAGTCACTGTCTCGAATCTTGTCTTTGCCCTGAATCTGCTAGGTGGCCTTAGATGTGCCCCTCTTTCTCTGGCTGAGTTCTAGCTGTAACATGAAGATGATACTACTGATCTACCTTACAGGATTAGTGTAAGAACTGTAGAAATATAATATGAGTGAAATGCATTGAACTATCATTATCATAATCATCATGAGTACTAACTGATAGGTGCCTTCCACAGCTTACCTTTCATATTCAAACTGATATCAGAAACTGGCAGAGCAACTTTTTTCTCCCAGAGTTATGTGATGGTGTTCAGAACACTTCTGCCACACACAGGATACAAACTGACACATAGTTTCAGTGGTGAGCTTGCTATGGAAGTATGCTCACTGCAGTTCAGATATATGTACAGCCTTCTGAATCCAGATCATATTCAGGGAGAACCTGTTCTTCTGGTTTTTGGCATAAGATAGATCTGCACAACACTGATTGGCTAGTATCCCCCCCCCCAACACACACCTTTTCAGAACTGGGTTGAACGCAGCCCTTACTGGCCTGCCGTTGTGTCATTCAGAAAGCCAATTGCCTCCTCTCTCTGAACATATTTTAAAGTGTTTTTTAAAATGTATAATCTTATATAGAGATGTTGAACAAATTTCACTCAGGTAAACATGCTACATAGTTAAAGGGAGAAAAGAAACAAAATGGAAATCCTTCCTGAAGTATGGGGGAGCGGAGAACAGGAAGAGGCAATAGGGATTTGATTCATAGGCTGTATACGGGGAGAACAGAGCTCACTGTGCAGCCCCCCCACACACACCTGCTCCTGTTCACAGGTACGTCTGTCTTGACCCTCACCATTAACAAGAGTGAGGTACAAACACCTCGGTGTCTGTTCGTCAGCTGAGAAAGCATCTCTGTACTAGAGGGTAGCGCTGTTACTGATTCCCCATCAAGAGCCAGCTTGGTGTAGTGGTTAAGAGTGTTGGACTCTAATCTGGAGAACCAGGTTTGATTCCCCACTCTGCCACATGAAGCCAGCTGGGTGACCTTAGGCCAGTCACACTTCTCTCAGAACTCTCTCAGCCCCACCTGCTTCACAAGGTGCCTGATGTGGGTGAGAGGAAAGGAAGGTTCGAGCGGGATATAAAGTCTAAAGTTAAAAAAAAAAAGGTGATTGTAAGCCGCTCTGAGACTCATTCAGGTAGTGAAGAGCAGGGTATAAAACCAGTTCTTCTGCCTCCTCCTCCTCCTCTTCCTCCTCTTCATCTGGGATTAGATGGTTGGTGCATAGCACTGAGAATTTCATCTTTCATTTTTGCTTTCAAAAATCGAATTTAAGGCCATAGTCATTAGACAGAGAGAGAGGTTTGAGAACAGTCAGGCACTGTCAGGAAGTTATTCCAGAATTCAGGGGGTGATGCCACCTTTAGGCCCTTCTGCTGTGTCCTCCTCTTACAACTCCCCTACAAGATAATTCTTACCCATCATCTTTCTTTCTCTTCCTGCCAGCATACTACTGTCTGTCAAAGGAGATCTCAAATTTTGAAACAACTCATATTTGAATTCTGAATAAATCTGGGAAATGAGCACATTTAACATAAACCATCTATGAGGTGAAAGCTGTTTTTTTGGGGGGGCAGGGCTGAGGTGATGTTTAATTTATTTTATTTTGTATGTGTGTATTAAGTGCCGTGAAGTCACTTCCAATTTAATGGCGGACTCTACGAATTAATGACCTCCAAAACGTCCTTTAACAGCTTTGCTCAAGTCTTGCAAACTGAGGGCCGTGGCTTCCTTGACTAAGTCAATCCATCTCATGCTGGGTCTTCCTTTTTTCCTGCCATCTTCAACTTTTCCTAGCATTATTGTCTTCTCCAGTGACTCTTGTTTTCTTGTAATGTTACCAAAGTATGATGGCCTCAATCTAGTCATTTTAGCTTCCAGGGAGAGTTCAGGCTTGATTTGGTTGAGAACCCACTTATTTGTCTTTTTGGCGGCCCACTGTATCCGTAAAACTCCCCCAACATCACATTTTAAAGGAATCTACTTTCTTCCTGTCAGTTTTCTTCATTGTCCAGCTTTCACACTCATACATAGTAATGGGGAATACTGTGGTATGAATTATATTATTTTACAGAATGTATATCTGGTTTTTCTGCCTAAACAAGGGATACCAAGTCAGCTAACAAATTATAACACACACAACAAAATAACATTTTAACACTCCAACCTCCATCATTAAAACAAAACCAGAGCTAAAATTAGGTAGGAAGGAGGGATCAGTGAAGGAATGCCAAATGTAACAAAAAAGTCTTAATTTTCTGGTAAAAGACAAGGGAGCAGGCAAATCTTCCTGCGGGGGAGAATTGTAGAGTTTTGGTGCCACTACTGAGGAGGCCCTCTCCTGGGTTGCTACCCACCTAAACTCAGAAGGTAGGGGAACCTGAAGCAGGGCCTTCGAAGTTGACCATAGTGGTCAGGTAGGTTCATAGGGGTACAGGCAATCCTTCAGGTATGCTGGTCCCAAACCATATAGGGCAGGGGTGGCCAAACTTGCTTAATGTAACAGCCATACAGAATCAATGTCAGGTGTTTGAGGGCTGCAAGACATGAACAAATATTACATACACGTTTTTATTGGAAAATATGCGAATTTGCTTTTTATTAATATTAAATTAGACTGTGTGAAAGAGCCGCATGTGGCTCCCGAGCTACAGTTTGGCCACCCCTGATATAGGGCTTTAAAGGTCAGCACCAGCATCTTGAATTGTGCCCAGAAACAGATTGGGAGAGACAGTTTGGTGTAGTGGTTAGGAGCACAGACTCTAATCTGGGAGAACTGGGTTTGATTCCCCACTGCAGCTGCTGGCGTGACCTCGGGTCAGTTACAAGTTTTCTCAGAGCTGTTCTCTCTGGAGCAGTTCTCGAAAGAGCTCTCTATCTCACAGGGTGTCTGTTGTGGGGAGGGGAAGGGAAAGGAGATCGTAAGCCGCTCTGAGACTCATCCGGGTAGTGAAGGGCGGGGTATAAATCCAATCTCCTCCTCCTCCTCCTCCTCCTCCTTTGTGAATGGGCCAAGATGGGAGTGATGTTGTCCCTGTGACCTACTCCAGTCAACATCCTAGCTGCCCCATTCTGCACCAGCTGAAGTTTTCAAACACTTCTCAAGGGTAGCACATTGAAATTATCTGATGTCAAAGTAACCAGGATATGCACCACCATGGCCAGATCTTTTTGCTCAAGAAAATTTAAAGTTTTTAATATACTTGCAGAGGCTGAATATAGGCTTACTCTACAAAGAACATGATGGGGAAGGACTGTCAATATGGTAACTGGAGCACAACTATGCACACTTGCACCCCCGAAAGTTACAGGCAGATTGAAAGAAGAGCCACTGCTCTTGGTGCACACATTCATGCCACTTTTGTCTTCCATGAGCTCGTGTCTGTGTGTGTTCCAGAGGTAGGCAGATTTTTTTTAGCCCGAGGGCTAGCTCTGGGTCTTTACCTGATTTGGGGGCTATGAATGGACTTTTCCTGATTCTGGCTCTGGCAGCCCTATGTCACTGCTGGCTTCGCTGTGTTACATTTGGGTGAGCTGACTGTACTAGGGTGCTGCTCTATGTTTCTGTCTATTGTAGGTGGTGATCCAGATGTGGCTTTTCTCCCACTTTGCTGCACTTGACCTTTGTGGGGGTGAACAATTGGGAGGATGATTTGGTTACCCTCCTCCACTTCTCTGACTAGTGTGCCCAGCAGATTTTTATGAACTGGATGCGATGCACAGGATGTAATGCACACACTTCTGGTCTACACTCTTGGAAGCCATGCCTCTCTCAAAGGATTTTCTGCTCTTGTAAATTGTTGTCTGTCTTCAGCCGTATTTATTCATACTCTTGGCCGATTCTACAGCATTCTCACAAACTGTCCTCCTCACTGAGTCCTCCATTCAAATATAATTGAGAAACAAAAAAATTGGTTACTCTTTATTCTTTATTAAAACATGTATAGCTCACCTTTTCTGTTGGTTCAAGGCAGCTTACAGTAATAGTTAAAACATCCCCAGCTAAAAAAAAGGTAAAATAGCAACACCCAAAGCCCTCCCCCCGCCCCCCAAAAGACACATGCCATTTTTTTTTTGCCATCAGGTCATAGCTGACTTATGGTGACCCCACAGGGTTTTCAAGAAAAGAGACATTCACAGGTGGTTTGCCATTGCCTGCCTCTGTGTAACAATTCTGGTATTCCTTGGAGGTCTCCCATCTAAATACTAGCCAGGGCCATCCCTGATTAGCTTCTGAGATCTGGTGAGATCTTAAACCCACTCAAAAGCCTGGCAAACAGGCAGGCCTTGCAATACCTCCTGAAGATCTCCATGGGGCTCATCCCACAGAGTGGGAGCCAGACCCTAAGTGGTGGGATAGTCAACAGATGGCTGCTGATGACCGAAGTTTGGTGCACAGGAACGTTATAGAAGGAGATATGCCTTCAAATATGAGATTCCCGGGTCCTGAAGGGCCTTGAAATGAACTTGGAAACAGACTGGCAGCCAAAGTAGTAGTTTCAAAATTGGCAACATATTCCTGGTGGCTACCCCCTGACAGTAGTTGGGCTGCCACACTCTGTACCAGTTGTAGTTTCCAGGATGTCTTCAACGGCTGCCCTACATACAGCACGTTGCAGTAATCCAACTGTGAGGTTACAGAAGTGTTGATCAGTATGGCCAGATCAGTTGAGTCTAGGAAATGAGAAAGTTGGTGAATCAGATGCAGCTGATACAAGGTGCCCCAGGCCACCATGCCAGCCTGCTTTCTAAACAGCAAGTCAGAGTCCATGAGTACCCACAAGCTCTTCACCTGCTCTGAAAAAGGCAATGCCATTCCATCTAGGACAAGTTGATTCAGTCGCTCCTGAGTGTCAGCTTTCCCAACCAGCATTACCTTTGTCTTGTCTGGATTCACCTTTGATTTGTTCTGCGTAACCACCTGACCACCGCCTCAAAGCACTGGTTCAGAACCAAGGTGGACGTACCTGGAGGCTTGGATAATGAAATACAGAGCTTGGTGTCACCTGCATATTGTAGTCTTCCATCTACTACACCATACTAGCTGTGGAGATCAGATCAACAATCTGTGTGCAAACCACACAAATGGCCAATAAGTGTGTATGTAATTGGTGTCAGATTTCAAAGTTGCTTTGAAAAACAAAGCAAGACGCTGTTCCTCAGAGTTTCCCAACTGACCAGTTCAAGCCAGAAATTCTCAGGATTGTTTTCATAAATCATGTATGCTCTGAATTGCATGAAATATGGCTTTCTGGGGAAATTGGCTTTCATCACATTTTTAAAAGAAAGTTTCTAGCTCTCAGGACTGCTAAGAAAACAGTTTGAAAATGTGTTCAGGTGTGCTTTCCATATTGCTGTAAAAGCTCAATTGACATTCTCCCCCACATTGATTTAATGGTAGTGCCCATGTGCAGTGTTCCCTCTAAGCTTAGTTAGTGTGAGCTAGCTTACAGTTTTTTAGCCTCCGGCTCACACATTTTTGTCTCAGCTCAGGGAGGATGGCTCCAGAGCAAACTAATTGATGCAGTAGCCAAATTGCTCGCTCACAACTTTAATGTCAGTAGCTCACAAAGTAGAATTTTTGCTCACAAGACTCCACACCTTAGAGGGAACATTGCCCATGTGCCTTATATAGTTTAAGATTAATTTCATTCATTTGTATTCTGCCACTGTCAAGGGGCTCAGGTTGATGTACATGGGGTTATTCCTTGCCTTCATTAGATTCAATGTCCTGGGTGGTGAGTTGGGCTTGAGAATAATGACCGGCTGGCTGGAGACATTTTTGGAACCCAAAGCAGAAAATCCAAATGTACAGCTCTACTCCTGTCGTAAAAACAGTGAATGGGTTTGAATAGCAATTTTACATCTCTGTTGAGGCTTTTTGAAACACTACGTCCGGGGCAATGATGCTCTGTATTCTTGGTCTTGGGGGGCAACAGTGGGACAGCTTCTGGATTCTGTCCCCACTGGTGGGCCTCCTGATGGCACCTGGGTTTTGGCCACCATGTGACACAGACTGTTGGATTGGATGGGCCACTGGCCTGATCCAACATGTCTTCTTTTATGTTCTTATGTTCTTCTTAGTTTGAGATCTTTAGCACTTTCTGCTTTTGTAGGCTCGGAGCCCAAAAAGTTTGAAATTTTGTTTGTATGCTTTAAGGGGCATGGTTTTGTTGTAGCCTGCTTTGAGCTTTTGGCAGGATAAAAACTGAAAGAATTTAGGGGCTGTTACCCAGTTAAATCTCAGCTGATTGGTCATATGTATTCTAGCCAACTGATTGATGAAACAGTTGCATTTGTGTACGAGAAAAGGCCATAGTTCTAAAGAAAATAAATTTATATTTTTTGTTTTAGGTGATATATGCATGTGTTACAGCAGGCATCACCTTCGAAGAGGCATCTTAGAGAGGCACACTCTTCTCTTTTATAGGGGAGTGCTTTCTTAAGACAGGGATTGCTTAGGGTCTAAGGCATTGTTTGCTTTCCTTAGTGGGAAGGGGCTGTGACTGAATGGTAGAGCATCTTCCTTGCATGCAGAGAAGGTCCGAGGTTCAACCTCTGACATCTCCAGTTGGAAAGATCTTGTGTGGAAGGTCTTTCTCTTTCCGAGGCCCTGGACAGCTGCTGCCAGTCAGAGCAGACAATACTGAGCTACATAGTTCCGTGGTCTGACTTGTTAGCTGCATACGTTTATACTTGCAGCGTTTGTAAATACTTACACTAAAAATTATAATCCAAGAGCCAATCCAAATGTAAAAAATGTACGGTTAATCTGAATAATGAATGTAACTTTGCAGCCTTAAAGTAATCAAAACCACACAATAATAACTATCTGATAAATTACTACTGTCTAGAGATGCTCAGAATCTGCTGCCTTCGGTGGTGCCGTTTGGCTCTGTAATGGCCAGCCCCACCAGCAAAAGAAGTGTGTGGATGAGGAGCATATTTGGCAATGGGACTTTGCAGACAGTTTGCTGGAAAACAAAGGGTCTTGGCCCTCAACACTATTTATTTATTTAAAATGTTTATATCCTAAACTAATTTTAAGATTGCATAATCTGTTTATATATTTCACCACTCAGTAGTTTATACTCTTATTTCCTATTCATTTAGTAAATTTTTGTACCACTTTTCTTACAAGGAGTTTACAGCAGCATACATAAAGAGCCAGTTTGGTGTAGTGGTTAGGAGCACAGACTCTAATCTGGGAGAACCGGGTTTGAGTCCCCACTCCTCCACATGCAACTGCTGGTGTGACCTTGGGCCAGTTACAAGTTCTCTCAGAGCTGTCTCTCAAGGGCAATCCTCGAAAGAGCTCTCTCAGTCCCACCTATCTCACAGGGTGTCTGTTGTGGGGAGGGGAAGGGAAAGGAGTTTGTAAGCCGCTCTGAGACTCCTTCCGGTAGTGAAGGGCGGGGTATAAATCCAATCTCTTCTTCTTTTCTTCTCTTCCCTCCTCTGTTTTATCCTCACAGCAACTCTATGAGGTAATCCAACTCGATCCTCTTGTTGTTGCTTGTTATTGCTTGTTCAATGCTTTTGATGTTTATTGTTGTAAATGATTGTTTAAAAACGAATTAAAAATATATTTAAAAAAAAGGTAGGCTAGGCTGAGAGTGGGTGACTAGCCTAAGGTCATGCAGGAAGTTTCATGATGAGCAGTTATTTGAACCTGGTTCAGCCCTCTACTACTGTACCACGTATATTTCAGTAGTACTAGTTGAGACCGGACCCTGCCTTGTGTTAAGCCCAGAACACAGCATAGCAGCTGGAATAAGTAGTATGCATTCTGTGAAATATTTTTCTTGTTTTCACTTTAAAATACATCTATAAACTGAAATGATCTATGTTAGCTATCTAGTTATTTCTCTGATCCTGCAGAGACTTGTGTACTATGCCTTTGTGTCAGGAACCAGAGCAGAAACCACTCGCAGGCAGAAGAAAACTTATGCACTGACTTAGAAGCAGTTATAGACTTCCATATGGAAATCTGATCAACAGTTTTCTAAAATATTTTTACAGCCTATTTTTATTGCAGATAAGAGTATAAGCAATATTGCACTTAAAACCAGACCTTGGCTTCTTCGTGGTATGGGCATACTTAACATGACACATGCTGGACCAAAGTTGAATGTGAATTTCATAAAATCAAAGAGCTGGAAATGGACCAAAAAGATTCCTTGTCCAGTCTTTTCCCTGAGGGAGAGCCCATTCATCTACCAGCCCTCTCCAGATAATCTAACTCAGTACAGACCACAGTTAGCAGAGCTGCTGTTTCTCAGGGTTGTTTTTTTTAAAGGACAAGTCTACCAATGGATGTTAGTCAAGATATTTGTGTGGGGTTTTTTGCATAAAGTGCTATTAAGCCCTGTATCGAGAACAGAGTAGACAGACCCCTGAAAGACTAGTTTACGGTCTGATAGAAATGACGTGAAGAAACAGGGATGGTGGAGGGAAGAGGATAGCTAAGTAGGGAATTCCCAGGTTCCGGGGCAGTGTGCCTTAAAGTACTCAGGACAGGCAGTAATGGAAGTCTGATGTATTCACATGCCATTTGCAAGCTTCCTATGACACCTGGCTAGGCTCTTAAATAACAGAATATGGGACTAGATGGGCCTTGGTTTATCCAGAAGGGGAATACTTATGCTTTTATGCTTAGAAGCTGTTGCTATCAAACCCCAAACTGCAATTTCAGCTTTCCTGATTTCCAAAACGTAGACTGGCTCAGGAGTAGTATAAAGGAGATTAGTACCACACATGCACCAGCAGCAGATTCCTTTGAAACTGCTGATGTGCCAGATCTCCAATTTCTTCTTTAATTCAGGAGAATTTAAAGAGCACTTCTGGGGTTCTAAAACCAGAGTTTCTGTGGAACATTTTAGTGTGCGTGTGTGTGGCCTTTGGATCATGGACAACATAGATACATTGCTACAGAGATTTCCCAGTGGGGAGCTCCTAGCCCCCTTTGTATGAAAAGCCTAGTAATGGAAACAGAAGGAGCAGAAGGCTGCAGACTTTCACTGAAGGAATGCTGTTTTACCGCTTGTCTGTGATGGTGATGTGAAGAGTGTATATCCAAGAGACACTAGAAGATCTCAGTTTCCTTGCTGAAAAAGGAAAAAATAATGGTTCTAGAACTCATGGTTGTAACTAAAGCTTGAAAAGTTTAAGTCACTGTCTGCTGACAGCATTTTACATAGGTTACTTTAAGCATCTTGGGTTATTGGTGTGAATAAGTTTCATATGGCTTTGAATGTAAAGTCTTCATGTGATTTTGGTATCAACTGTGAACAAATGTTTGCAATAACCAAGCAGATTATTGATTATCTGACATTATTATTAGCATAGAGCTGTATAAATGCTGGTGTCCTCTTTGTGTTCTAGTTGAAGGTGCATAAGTATCTTTGAAGCGGGGGAAGGTTTCACTGGTGGAGGAAAGCAATGAGGTTGAACTGGAGCCATGGTGGTATCCTTGGTGATAATTTTGAAACTGTAGTTTATTATGTTTTAACCTGTTTTAATCTCTTTTAACTGTAAATTTCTGTATCTTAGCTTTATGGTTATATTTATTAAGGTAATTCGTAGTTCTTTTAAACTTGTAATGGCCAATGGCTGGCTGGCTGGCTGAGTGGTGATAATTTAAAATGTTTTTGGGACACGTGAATGTTTGTAGAAAGAAGAAGAAGAGATTGGATTTATATCCCGCCTTTCACTACCCAAAGGTATCTCAGAGCCGCTTAGAAACTCCTTTCCCTTCCCCTCCCCACAACAGACACCCTGTGAGGTAGGTGGGGCTGAGAAAGCTCTTGACAGAAACTGCTCTTTTCCAAGAACAGCTCTTATCAGAACTACGGCTTGCCCGAGGTCATCCAGCCAGGTGCAAGTGGAGGAGTGGGGAATCAAACCCGGTTCTCACAGATTAGAGTCCGCGCACTTAACCACTACACCAAACTGGCTCTCACACCAAACTGGCTCTCAGTTTCCTTGCTGAAAAAGGTTGTGAGATTAAAGAAAGGGAGTCCAGATAAATCTTCCATAGCAGAGTCCTGTTCATTCTTCACAGTTTCCTGTTTCTCTCAGTTTCCGACCAGTCCATTGTATGGCCTGCCTGCTGCCTGTGGCCACCAGCCTCCCATCAGTCTCTGCTCCCTTTATAAGATCAAGGTATAGATCACTTTATTACAACAGTCAGTGACCAGCAGCACAGTTTGATTGAGAAATGCAAAAGCTAGCAACCAGCAATAAAGTTGGGTTGAATTAAAAAAAAAAAGAAAGATAAGAAGAGATACAATTCTTAAAAACATACAAAATCATGCCAAATAACTACAAAGTCATGCTGCCAAAAGGGATATTCGATGCTTGTAAACCTGAGTACAGAATTTAGCCACCTGAGTAGTCTGGTGGTCCTTTATAAGATCAATTCAGAAGGTACCTGCCAATTCTGGGCAGAGTTTGTGCCCCTAATCTAACAAGTCAAATCAGGTTCATTTATTAGATTCAAATAATTAACCATTTGCATAGTGTGTGTAGTTTGCATAATTTATTGTGCTTGGCCAAGAACGTGTATAATTTAATTTTCCTGAATGTAAAATGCTGGGTTTGGAGCGGTGATAAAGCAGCAATAAACAAGGATAATGAATAAATGTGTATCAATACACATAAAATGCACCTGATAAAGTCCATGATACTTTCAGTAAATCTGCCAGTCTTTCAAGATGCTACAAGAAGCCTTTTCCACGACTGTCACTCTTGCAGCCTGAAGTGCTTCAGGCTTTGGGGTTGGATCCTATTCCTTTCTTCCACAAACGGCAGTACCTCTTCCACTACTCTTGCATCAGGGGAAGGCACCGTGCACCATAGGAAGGGTGCTACATTAGCAGAACAAATCTGTAGGATCCAGCCCTTTCTCTTGACCACTCTGTTGTGAAGCTGAGGTTGGCAAAGGAGAGAGGCAGAGGTCTGGAGAGTTAATGGGAAACCAACAACTATGAGCATTGCCCAAATTTCTCTATGCAGTCACTGAGCAGTTTTGGAAGTCCACGTTCATGTTGATGATCACATCATAAGAAATATAAACATAGTTTATTACAGGAGCTTAGAAGCTGAATAGAACAAAATACTTATACACTTCAGCGTACCAGTTAGAGTATGTCAAAGGGAGGGTGTTCTTGTCTGATCAGCTTGGCTGATCAACTGCTGGGGCCTTTGGGCCCATCACGGAGGCTGGACCACTCTTTGAGGGTGGTGTGCAGGAGGAAGCTTGAAGGAGCTCCCAGTGTACTGCTTCCCTTCCAGCTGAAAATGGGAAATCACTCCAGAGGTCCCTCTCCCACTTTCAGCAAGAGGGGAAGGCCCGGGAAGGAGCAGCCCTCCCAGCGTGGTTTGCCTTTCTTGCTGGCCTTCCAGCCCCATTGTCATCATGGGCTGACAGGGCTTGAAGGAGTTGCCAGTCATGTTCCATTCCCTCCTCCAGGTTGGAAGGGTGTGCACTTGTGTGTAAGTGGGCCTGCAAGGGGAGGCTTGTGGGATGCCATTGTGCTCAGCCACTCCCCCCCCCCCAAAAAAAAACCTGGAGCTGGCCCTGTGTATATTATTTTCAACACAGAGTCTACACTACAGTCTAATTTGAATGAACGCAATACAAATACTGACCTGGGGTACAGTTCACTGGGAAGTTCTCCTCTACAGGCCCCATTGGAATGAATGGGAGCTGCCCAGATGCAAAACTAATGCTCCTGCATAAGCACTATACATTTCAGTGAACCTTGCATAGGAGAATTTCCAAACTAATTGTGCTTCCAGCATTGTTAGCTAATTTTAGTATGGGTTAGGGAAACTGTGGACTTCTAAATTGCAGGCAGGAACTCATATCTTATGATTTAGGAATGTCCAGTGTTGGCAGGTATGCATTTGTCTGTAATACAGATGTGTCCAAAACAGAGAGGGTTATAAAATACAGACATAAGTTAAACAGGCAGTCAGCATGTGGCATAAACTGTGTCCAGCAAGAACTAGATTAGAGACGTCTCGATAAGATAGTTTCATGTATTTTTTTAAAAATTGTGCCTTTCCTGTAACCTTGCCTTTGTAAGCCTTCCTTTTTAAAATCATTATTGTTTCTATTTTTAAAAAGATATAGAAAATAATACAGGGGGGGGGGAAATTACTGCAAGATTCTATAGCATGCAGCAGCAAAGAAACTGTGCTATGAATCAGGAAGTCCCTGATAGAAATATCAACTCTGGAATGATATATAAGAACAGTTTGTGCTGGATCAGACCAAAGTTGCATCTAGTTAAGCTTCCTGTTTCCCACGATGGCAAACCAGGCGCACCAGGATGCTCAAAAGCAGGGGCGCAGGGGCCAAAACCTCCCCCTATTGTTATCCTGTCTATATATCTCATATCCCACCTTTTCTCCAAGGAGCTCAGAACAGTGTATGCTGTTCTTCCTTTCCCATATTATCCTTGCAAAATTCCTGTAAGGCAGGTTGAGTTATGACTGAATGACTGGCCCAAGGTCACCTAATGGTTCTCGTGGAAGAGTGGAGATTTTAATCCAGATTTCCTAGATCCTAGTCTAACAACAGGATCTAGTCCTAGATCCTAGTCCAGGGGTGGCCAAACTTGCTTAATGTAACAGCCACACAGAATAAACATCAGATGTCTGAGAGCCACAAGACATGAACACGTGTTTTTATTGAATAATATGCAATTTTGCTTTTTATTAATATTAAATTAGACTGTGTGAAAGAGCTGCATGCGGCTCCCAAGCTGCAGTTTGGCCACCCTGTCCTAGTCTAACAACAGTTGGCAACAGGCCTGGGGAAAAATCTCCTGCGTCTTTAATAGAGGCTTAATGGGTGGGAATGGGCAACAAGTTTTTCGTGGCATGGAGGTAAGTAACCTCCCTGTTCAGCCCCTATTAAAAGGACAGGAGAGTTTATTCTCCAGGCAGTTGGCAACCTACACTATAACCATTACACTGCTCCATACTGGTACAGAGGTACCCTGTCTCTGAACGTGTTTAGGCAATATGGCTAATAGCCATTGATGGAACCTTCTTCTGTGAATTTGTCTAGTACTTTGTGCATGGTATAGATTCATTAGCTGGCCTTAAGTAGGGGACATAGGCTGCAACGCAACACTCATCCCAGCCCTTTGAGATTTCTGAGTAGACTTGCTTAGCAGGGCTCCATCAGAGTCTTTCTGCCTGCCCCACCCCTTCCTCCCTGGCTTAGGTTTGTATGTGCAATGATAATACTGCCATATATTACAAGGTTGTTATAAGGGTTATCATCGCACCCAAATTATACCTAGGATAACCAAGGTATATAAAATCATGCCTCTCTGCACAAGTATGCATAAAAGCACGCACGCCTACCCTTGTTTTCCCGGCCTGGCAAGGTCCTCTGTGGAGAAACAACAAAGAGGAAGTTGATAGTGAGAATGGAAGGGAGGGGAACATATCTTACTTCCCAGTCTGTTTTTCCACACTGGGAAAGCCCTCTTGAACAAGGCTCTGCCTATGTCCTTAACACCCTATTCCGAAAGACTGGCTTCAGAGGTAACAGTAATGATTTTCTCAGCTGTAGCTGCAACACATTCCTGTGCTTGAAGGAGAGGCTGCTGGCTGTTCCCCACTTCTCAGAAGAATCCCTTTACTTTCAGTCAGGGCCCTTGTAACTCTTTGCTAGCCTTGGAAATGCCAGGTCAGAAGCCAAAGAATATGCACGTCACTTTAAATGTGCTGTGGTAAGCAGGACTTCTCCTGCTCAGTCCTCCTCTGGCTTTGTCATTGTCCTGTCTCCCACTTGCTGCATGATAACACCTGGGTTGCATTCAGATGTCACAATAAACCCTGGTTTATAAACTGTAGTTTGATCAGCTCTCTGTTAATTGTGATTAGGGTTGCTAACTGCCTGGAGAAAGTATGTCGTGTCCCTTTAATAGAGGCTTAAAAGGTAAAGGTTCTCTTGCTCGAAAGCCAGTCGAATCTGACTCTAGGGTTGCGGTGCTCATCTCCGTTTCAAATCCGAAGAGCCAGCGCTGTCCGAAGACGTTTCCGTGGTCATGTGGCCGGCATGACTAAACACCAAGGCGCACGGAACGCTGTCACCTTCCCACCGAAGTGGTACCTATTTATCTACTTGCAATTTCTTGCTTTCGAACTGCTAGGTTGGCAGGAGCTGGAACTAGAGACGGGAGCTCACTCCGTCATGCGGCACACTCGGGTCTCGAACTGCTGAACTACCGACCTTCCACAGCCTGCAGTTCAGTGTCTTAACCACTTGAGCCACTGTTTAGTGGTATGTTTATTTGCCAGGTGATGTTGTTTACCTCTATATCCTGAAAAGATGCCCATTTCCACACATTTAGCCTTTCTTATAGGGTCAGGATGTTTTTCTCCATGCCTCTTGGCAACCCTAGTTGTGATCTCTGAGTCAACCATCTAACAACCCCCCCCCCCATTTTTTTTTATAATGGATGAGAGCTAACAAGCTGAAACTTAATCTTGACAAAACAGAGGTGGTGCTAGTAGGGGGAAGGTCTGACTTGGGAAATGGGTTATCCCGTTTTGGATAGGGTTGCACTCCCCTTAAAGGAGCAGGTTTGTAGCTTGGGGTTGCTCCTGGACTCGGGCAGCGGTGGTCAGCGGTTCCTTTCAGCAGTTTCGGCTGGTGAGCCAGCTACAGACCTTCCTGGACAGAAAAGGTCTTGTCACTGTGGTACTCGGTCTGGCAATGTTTCTGTTAGATTACTGCAATATGGTCTACATGAGGCTGCTCTTGAAGACTGTTCAGAAGGTACAGTTGGTACAGAATGCTTTGGCCAGAGTGTTGACTGGAGTGGGTCATAGGGACTGTATCAGTCCAGTCTTGTTCCATCTACAATGGCTTCCAATTTTCTAGAGGACTCAATTCTAGGTTCTGGTGTTGACTTTTAATGCCTTGTATGCCCTGGGACCAGCATAACTTAAGGGCCACCTTCTCCCATATGAACCTACCTCCGTAACTCCGGTCATCCTCGGAGGCACTGCTTTGGTTGTCCACACTATCTGAGGCTAGATGGGTGGCGATCCAAGAAAAGGTCTTCTCCGTTACGGCATCAAAAGACTTTTTCGTTTCGTCTGGCCTACCCTCAACAATGGTTTTTGGCCTTCCTTCTAGTATTGCTTACGTATTTTTAATTGAATTTTATATTTTAATGTTCCCCACCTTGTGGACCCTGATTGGGTGGAAATGCAGCATAAAAATGTTTTAAATAAATAAGTAGCACCAAACCAGGATTTCAAATTGAGGCTTTTAGCTTGTTTTGTTAACCACAGTTTGTACTCTCTTGTGGTTTGTTGTGACATCTGAATTCACAAATCCTTGAAGAAAACATTCCTCCTCCCTTCTAGTTCTGGGTGGTTGAGTGTTCCTGTCTTGCTGTGGAAGGGACCCCTTCCCCTAGAAGTCATCCACCAAGTATATTAACCAACCTCAGCTCTCGCCAGCATTGTCTTCACTCTACATATGTATTTCTATGGTTCCCGTACTAATTTTTTTGTCATTTTGTTCTGCATGTGCTGGAAGATTATTTTTAAGTAGGGCTTACTTTTTACTGTCCTTACATTCACTCCACTTAAGAGCCAAAATATTCTTCTTTGGTTGGTTATTTAATATGAAGGAACAGGTTGCTTTTACTGCTGTATAGGCAGGGCCGCAGCCAGCGAGGGGTGCAGCAGGCGGCGCCCCCTATTGCATCTGCTATGCCACCCACCCCAATCTTCCCTTTTTTGTTTAATTTATAAGTTAAGTAACTTGTTTAAGCCATGCTGCTTTGGGCCACTGCTGCGCCAGCTCGAAGGGCGATTTCCTTCCTTTGGCTGGGGAGGAAGGTGTCCGGGGCGCACATCACTGCCTTCCCCCCCCCCAAAAAAAGTACCTAGCTGTGGTGTGGGGGTGGACGAGGACGAGCTCACCACCCGCTGCCCTGCCTGCCTCTAACTAATTTAATTAGTGTCCCTGGCACCCCCCATGAAAGAATTCCTGCTTACGGGGCTGTGTATAGGTAAAATATTCTTAGTTCTTTCCTGTGTAGTGGTGCTGGGTCACTCCATTAGGATGTAATCAGTGTATATGAACTCCACAGAGCTATCCTGTAGAAACGGAGGTGCTGCTGCTTTAGATACAGGATGCCTAGAAAGTGATTTGGGAAGCTTTACTGTAATATGTCCCCAGTGCTCAGGTAATACTTGTGACTGGTTAAAGATTCCACTCTATCACAGGAGTATCCTGGGATGGCACATCCCAGCAGACTTGAGGCATCCTGAACAAAAGCTAAAGGACTTTAGAAGAAGGGTTGGTTAGAACAGTCCATAGGCCAAAGCCTGTAACTTGTCATTCTAGAACTCTTCATTGGGAGGACTGGTCTATACTCTGGGTCTTAAGTCATGCCAAGGTTTGATGCCAAGTGGACAGCTTCGGTTTAAAGAGGGTTTTTTTGGGAAATGTGGCAGACGTTAACCAAATAACAAATGTTGCAGAGGGAAAGTGAGTGATAGTAGATTCAGGATAAAAGGGAGTACTTCTGCACCCACCATGTAATTAATGGAGTTTATTATTATTGCAAGTTTTGATGGCTGTTAGTATAGACGGCTTGAAACACAAGCTTATAAAAGTATGGCCCAAATAGGTCATGTAGCTGTCATAAACTCAAAATGGAGTCTCCGAGTCCTGCATCAGTGGACCTCAGACTTCCAGGTGCTGGGGGCAAACAAACAGTACATCTACTGTGACCTACTTGTTTGGTTCTCAGAAGCATTAGACTGGCCAGTGTTAGAGAATGGAAGCTGGATTAGATGAGACTGATCCTGCAAAGCTCTTCTTAAGCAAGAGTTGGGTCAAAGCAGCAGGGACAATGGTATGTTTACAGTCTGGAGTACATGATAGGATAGAAGTGTATGCTAGCTAACCAGGTGTCCAGAAAGGGATCTGGTAATTAAGGACAGCAGGATCTAGATCTTTACTAAAGTTGGCCCTCACTGTCTGCTGCAGACCATATGAATTCCCAGCTCAAAGATATTGGGTTTGAAAAGTACTGGGTTTGACGCATGGAGGACTCGGACTACGACATGCATACAGACGCATTTATTGTACTTCACAACAAGACAAGGAAAACGGCCCTGCAAGGCCAACTATATACACTCCACCCGGCACACCTATGTCCCCATAGGAGGGTTTGAATTTCCCACCAAGGGTGCTATTGGTGGACTCGAGGTGGACTAGGATCCTAGGTCCCCTTTGTGTTTGGGGACCAAGCTCCCTGGTGGCAGTCCGCATACATAACAGGGTTCAAGACTGGATATGTCCATGCTTTCTTTAATGAAACTGATGCACATTGGAACAAAAAAACAACTTCAAACATATGCTAATAGAGTCGGAATTTACTAAGAGGGAAAGACTCCTTTTGGTCACAGTAGGTAGCTCAGCGAAGGTGTCAACCCAGCAGTGAAAAAGGCAAACTGTATACTGGGGGTTATTAGGAAAGGGACTGAAAATAAAACAGCCAATCTTATAATGCCTCTATAGATCTATAGTGCGGCCACATTTGGAATACTGTGTGTAGTCCTGGTCACTGAATCTCTGAAAGGCTATTGCAGAGCTGGAAAAAGTACAGGAGAGGGCAACCAAGATGATTATGGGGTTGGAGCACCTTCCCTATGAGGAAAAGCTGAAGAGTCTGGGACTTTGCAGTTTAGAAAAGAGATGACCAAGGCGGGATAGAGGTTTATAAAATAATGTGCAGGGTAGAGATAGTGGTCAGAGAGAACTTTTTCTCCCTCTCCCCAGATCTAGAATTCAAGAGAATCTGATGTTGATGGACAGTAGGTTCGGGACAGACAAAAAGAAATACTTTTTTACACAGTGGGTGATTGAAATGTGGATTTCACTGCTAGAGGATGTAGTGATGGCCACAGGTATAGATGGCTTTGAAAGGGGATTAGACAGATTGATGGAGTATAGGACTATTGGCTACTAGCCATGGTGACTAAAGGGAACCTCCACATTCAGAGGCAGTAAGCTTCTGAATACCAATGCCAGGAAGCAACACCAGGGGAAAACCTTGGCCTCTATCCCTGTTGATGGCCCTCCAGAATAACTGTGTGACCCCTGTGTGAGACACTGTGCTGGACTAGATAGACCACCGGTCTGATCCAACAGGGCTCTTCTTACGTTCTTATGATGTTTGAAACACTAGGTACAAAAAATCCTGATTTTTTTTTGCATTGGGCTTAGCTTAGAGAGCAAAACTCTGTAAATGGATGTGTTGTTATGGAAATATTCATTCTCAGCTTGGGATGAGGAATACTATCAATTTTGGGCTGTCGTTATACTGTTTTGCAACAATAGCTTAGAGGTCTAGCCTTTGAGTGAGATCTGTTGTCCCCAGTGGTAGGTAGGACTGAAATGAGAAACCAGAATCCTGGAATGTCACGGTATCAACCACACCACACCCTGATGGCGTCACCACTGAGGCATCTTGCGAGAACCTATGATGTCACTAGCCGTTTCTTCCGCAGGCCAAAATCTCTAATGAGGACAGCTTGCTCACTACTTTCTCTCTCTCCCACAAACAGTCAGAGACTTGTGCAAGATTGTAGGTCGTTGTCCGTCTGGGTGTGACTCATCAGAGTGTCATTTTAGGGAGTGATTTAGCAAGGCAACTTTCATCCTGGCGTGGGAGCTGTGATTCATGTTTATTTTATTTTTTTTGTTGGCATAAACTTACATAACTAAAAGTTTGACTGATAGATTCTTAGTCAGATAGGACCACTGAGATCATGTCACCCAGGAGATGGCCAATTTCAAGTCTTGTGATCGCAGGGGCCACACTGGTCTCCAAAGAATGGTCTGGGGGGCCAGGCGTTGCTGCTATTTGCAGTCGGTAAGTGCTTCACAGTTTTGCAATGTATGCAGTGCTGAGTCAGGGCACATAAATATGAACATTTATGTATTCAGTTTTGAATTTTGTATACAGTGTGCATGATTTTTTTTTTTGCAAATTTGGAAAAAAAAAACCTCACAGTTTTTCTTTTTCCTATTAGTAAAATTGTGACCAAACTTTTCACCATACCTGGATTAAAACTGGAAAGGCAACTGGGGGAGGGGAAAGGGATGCAATTAAACTGGGACTTGATCTGGTGTGTGCTGTGAGGGATAATGTAATTAAAACTCATCTTATTTAGATGGAGGTATGTTTGTGTTGCTAATTAAATCCTGATTGAAAATAGTTTAACTATCATGCCTTCTTCCTCGTGAACTCTGAGAACTGTAATTTTGTCTTAGAAAAACAAAGTTCGAGTCTAGTGGCACCTAGACCAACAAAGTTTTATTCAAGGTATAAGCTTTTGTGTGCAAGATACCGTAGAAGTGTGCAAGTTACCGGAGAAGTGTAATTGCACATGAAAACTTATACCTTCAATAAAACTGTTGCTCTTAAAGCTGTCACTAGACTCAAACTTTGTTCTGCTGCTTCAAACCAACATGGCTACCCACCTGAATTTGTCTTGGAGAAGGTACTTGCTTAAAAGAACTACAGTTTCCAAGGACTATGGTTGCCTGGTCCATCTGAAATGCCAGCAGGGAGATGAGGGGGATGTTCTGGGAATGGGAAGTGACATAGGCACGTTGGTGACGTTGGGGGGGGGGGCAACACTGTGGTTTTTTGGGCAGAACTCTATGGTAAAATCAGCCTCAAACCTTAGAGTTTTGGCCAAGACCCAGAGCATCACCCCCCAACATCACTAACGTGCCTTGGTCACTTATGGGTGATGAAGGCATGTCACGTTTATTTCCAGTGATGTCACTTTTGGGGGGAGGTTCCTCCTGCTGGTCAGGTGGTTGGTGGCAGGCAAGAGCCCCAAAAAAGGGCAATCCCCCACCCCCAACAGCACAACAGCATCCCTCCCAAGGCCCCATGCAAATATGAATGGCTTACAATTGAAGAGTGTATGTTGCAGATATTGAATCACTTAGATAGGGCATTTTGCCTTCTATCTATGTGTAAAAAAGAACCACTAAATTAGCCTCATTGCTAGGTGATGGGTAATTTTATATCTTCATATAAGCAGACTAATTTATCATGCACAAATTTGCACTGGCTAGTTTTTATTTATATATTTAGTGTGCTCTTCTGGGTGGGGGGAGGTCATCAGTTTCAACTGAGAATGAGGACAAAGTGGTGCATTCTGAGAACAGATATTTGAAAGATTTTTAGTATGTTTTTTTGGCATACATGGTTATTTATTTAGTTATGTAGTTACTTCCTTTGTAACCTACCCTCCTCCTCAATGGGGACCCAAAGCCGCTTACATCATTCTCCTCTCCTCCATTTTATCTTCACAACTACTCTGTGAGGTGGGTTTGGCTGAGAGCGTGTGACTGGCCCAAGGACACCCAGCAAACTTCCATGGCAGAGTGAGGAATCAACCCTGGATCTCCCAGATCGTAGTTCAAGCCTCCAAGCACTACATCACAGCGGCTCTCACAGTAGCAAGCTGACAGGTGAAACTGCCTTGTACTGAGTCAGACCCTTGATCTGTCATGGTCAGTATTGTTGACTTTGACAGGTACTGCTCACTGGGACTTTACATAGAGGTATTTCACATCATCTACTTCCTGACACTAAGAAGAAGAAGAGACGAGAAGAGATTGGATTTATACCCCGCCCTTCACTACCCGAAGGGTGTCTCAGAGCGGCTTACAAAATCCTTTCCCTTCCCCTCCCCACAACAGACACCCTGTGAGGGAGGTGGGGCTGAGAGAGCTCTTGACAGAAACTGCTCTTTTTCAAGAACAGCTCTTATCAGTACTACGGCTTGCCCAGGGTCATCCAGCCAGGCGGAAGTGGAGGAGTGGGTAATCAAACCCGGTTCTCCCAGATTAGAGTCTGCGCACTTAACCACTACACCAAACTGGCTCAAACTAAGTTGGAGAGGCCAGGGATTGAACCTTGGACCATCTGCATGTGAAGCAGACACTCTGCCATTGAGCCACTGCCCCTCCTGTGGGTTTACCCCCTTACTACTTTTGGGCTGCACAAACACATTTTTGGGTATAGCAACCATTTGCAAATGGATTTTTCTGTGTGGAACAAGACAATCGGGTTGCAGTGCCAACAGTAACTCAACATCCATGAGTGAAAGTAGCCTAACTCTGCTTTCTTCTTTGGATTTGCCCTTGCAACAGCTTGGTGAAGTCACTGACTCTTATTACTATTTTCATTTTAGAAAAGGGAGAACTAAGGCTGAGAAAGATGACTTACTAAAGTCTGCATAATGAGGCTGAGGCAGGACTTGTCCCCAGGTTTCCTGTATCCAAGCTCCAAATAGTACGTGCATTTTAAAGTGTTTTAATTATCGCCTGAGGGTCTTGTTAATGTCCACTGTCACAGGTTACGCTTTTCCTGTCTTAACTGTCACCACAACTCCCTTCCAGCCAGTGTGGGAGAAGGCACTCTCCCAACCTGCAGGTCCAAGTTGCTGGCCTCCAGTGCCCTGTTAACGGTGAAGCTCTGTGGGTGACCTTGGGCTAATTACTCTCACTCTGCCTAACCTACCCCCACAGTGAGGACAAAATGAGGAGAACCCTGTGGGCCTCCCTGAGCTCCTCGCAGAAAGGGCATGGTAAAAATGTACTAGATAGAAAAACATGTTACTGGTACTGCTAAACCGTGCAGGACCAGTGTGGAGCGAAGCAATTTTGTCAGGATTTTTTTAAAAATTAGCCCTGGTGTGCAGATGGTCTTTTCAAGAGACAAAAACCTTAGAGCACTTCAGGATTCGGGCGTGGAAGGAAGCAGGAAGGAGAAGGGCAAAGAATCTCAAACTATCAGTGCGGTTCTAAGCAGAGTTACACCCTTCTAAGTCAATTGAAGTCAGTATGCTAAAAGGGGTGTAACTGTTTAGGATTGCATTGTGTGGCATCTGTTCTTTGTGATTTGGGGGGGGGTATCTGGGGGTGGCTGTTTGAAGGGGATTCAGAAATGTTCTGTATGACTGATTGTTGAATGAATGTCTCTAGGGTGTTTTAAATAGAAAATTGTATCGTGATTTTATGTTATTGTATTTTTATTTCTGTAAGCCAGTTTGAGCACTTAGGAGGAAGTGGGGTATAAATTTTTAAACAAAAATAAATATGTTACATGACTATGGGCATTAAAGAAAAACAGAGTACTTGGTTATATATTTTTAAACATATATTTCATTTAGGGGAAATATATTCTCACATCTACGTGTATATTCTCATATCTAAGGTCATTCTCACATCTACATGTTAATGTTTGTATTTGTATGCTACTCTTGCCTTAATCCAATTTCAAGTATAATCACCCAGTTCTTATGCATCTTGACCCTAACTGGTCCTTCTTGACACACACTGGGTGCGTTCAGACGGGGCATTTTAGCTGGCATAAACTGCTCCAGTTGGAACCGGAGCAGTTTGATCCGGAAGAAACGCGATCACATTTACCTCCTGACTGCGCAGCACATCGCGATATGCCCGTCCACACTTCAGGCGCTGAGCAGAGCGTGTCGGCGGGGTTTGTTTGTTTTTACATAGTTTGCGCATAGGCAGGCTTCCTTATAATGAATATCTTTGCACAGGCGCAGAACAACCCAACCCGGAAAGCATGCCTTGAAACGAAGATGTCCCTTTAAATTTTTACTCTGAAACTGGCCTCCGTGAGGTCCCGGACTCATCTAAAGCCTTACACTAGGCCCTTTTTTTTTGTTGTTGTTTTACAAATGCCGGGGTGAAGCTTCGCCCAAGTGCACATCGAGGAGACTTTTAAAAAATGGTGGACGGAAAGCGGAAGCCTCGAGCTTCTGAACGGAAGTGGCTAGACACCGGCGGAGAGCGATCAGATGGGGATAATGCGGTTGGAACCAGTGCACTCAGGATACTACCACTTGGGGACCTAGTAGCAGATACAGCGGTTTAAAGCTGTTCGCAATGGTTAGGGACGGAAGGCAGATGTTCGCCGTGTGATCACCCGTAAATACACCGATTCCAACCCACATCTATACCGGCATAAATGCCCCGTCTGAACGCACCCACACATCCATATGTAATGGCTGAAAAGATTCTGTTATCTGTATCTGAAGAAGTACGCTTGCACACTAAAGCTTTTACCTTGAATTAAACTGTTGGTCTTAAAGGTGCCACTGGACTCAAACTTTGTTATTTAGGGGAGTCTGAGGGATAGTCTTGAAAAGCCCAAACCAGTGCCTGGGAAGCACGGTGGCTTCTCTTGCTAATGCCATGCTATCTTTTTCTATTTGCTAAACTTAAAGGAGGTTCTCCCCCCCCCCCATCCTTTCCCTTTCCCAAGGGCTCTGCAAACCACAGTTACTGTAATGAAATCTATTGATAGGGAGGCACTTTTTCTTAAAGCTATAGTGACTGTTGATCATGACCAAAGAAACACTTTTATTCAGAGAGGAGAGCTCTGAGAGAATAAAAAGCTATTCCCAAATGTACATAGTTCTATGTAGAAATGGCAAGTGGAGGGCTAAAAATGCACTTCAGATGGAACACGTTCATAGGTGACATAAATATTGGAGGCAGGTTGAAATGTGATTACAGATCAGCCTTGCTGCATTGCTGTCAATCAATTTTAAAGCCCTAATACAAAGTGCACTTGTGTCTTTCATACAGAACAGACTAACGGATGGAAGAAGTGCTTAAAGTGACACATGTGAAATTGGCTCCCCCAATAATTAACACTTGGCAAGACTTCCAGAGATCAGGAAACTCATGCTCAGGTTGTCCTTAAACCTCTGACAGTCAAAAGTTAAGAGTAAGTTATGGAGAATGAAGGGGTTACTCTAAATTGACCCTTTCAAAGCATGTAGTCCTGGACACTGTAACTAAGAGGGGGGCTGGTTTGGGTTGTTTGTCTAATCCGGGCTGGCAGTCTTTTCCCAGCATCAATGTAAAAATAGCCCTATTAGGTCAGAAATCCCTACTAGGGAAAGACCTCTGCCTGAAACTTCAGAGAGGCATTGAGGGTTAGGCAGTGCTGGGCTGAATGGACCCATAGGCTGACTCAGTACGATGCAGCTGCTTATGTTCGTTTCTAGTGGATCCCCATAGTGCTCACAGATGCATTTTATGAATTTTTCTTAGACTAGGCTATGCGGCACACTCAAGTGTGGTTAAACCTAAAACTTCTTATATAAGTGAAGGACTGTCCAGCTCATGGAAAGGAGAGCTCAAAGCCAGTGTGCGTGGAGAGAGAAAGTCATTGCATTGTAACCTCCAAATATATTTTTGGAAAACATGTGTGAGGGGTAGCGATTGTGGCGTTTCTGTGCTATCTACTTTGTGCTGAACAGCTTATCCCCTATAGTTATGCACATTCATGCAGTGCTGGTGTCACGTGGATCACCTTGAGGAGGAGCTACAGCTCAAGGGCAGTGTTCATTCTCTCTATAGGAGGCCTTAGTTTGATCCCTAGAATATCCAGTTAAAGCCTTTTTTTTTTTTTTTGCAAATTCTTAGGTTGTTTTAACTGACCGGTGTCCAAATGTGAGACGTGTGATTGTAAGTTAGCTGTAGTGTGATGTACTCTGCAAAAAGGTGTGCTTTGTGCAGGCTCTGGGTTGATGCTGGTGCTAAGTCACCTGGGTTTAGAGGTACAATATACCCCATGAACTTTGGTGCTACACTGAAACAGCTCGTGCTACGCCAGTTTAAAAGATTTCAAAGTGTAAGGCTAAAAAGACTTTGGACCAGAACCTTAATGCGCCTCTGAGACCTGCCTTCAGTAAGGAATGACAGTGCTCTCCTTTGGAGGTTTTCAAACAGAGGCTAGTTGGCCATCTGACAGCAATGTTGATTCTGTGAACTTGGGGAGATCATGAGAAGGAGGCCAGTTTGGCTGGAGATCCTGGAGGTTCCTTCTTATCTTCTGGGCGTGGAACAGTGGTCACTGTGGGTATGGAGGGGGAGGTATTTGTGAATTTCCTGCATTGTGCAGGGGGTTGGACTAGATGACCCTGGAGGTGCCTTCCAACTCTATGATTCTATGATTCTACAGGCTAAGTGGGGTATGGGCGTGACTCAGCATAAGACAGTTCCTTATATTCCAATCAACCAATTCCTGGCTAAGCATACCCTTCCAAGGAGGTTTGTATCTTACTGTTCATTCTCAACGTTTTGCAGATTTCCAGATATTGTTCTGTTGTTTGGCAGTTTTGCTACGTCTCTGCCATTTGGGCAGTAGATGCCTGTGGCTGCTAGATCACACTCATCAGAAATCAACAGCTGCTGCCAGCTGTGTATGTGTGTGGGGGAAGACGCACTGGAACTAGGCAGGCATTAGGACCTTGGGGTTGCCTCCAACTGAAGCCTCCAGAGGTTCAGGTCTTTGTGGCTGAGCTGAAAGCAGCAGCAGCAGCTTGTGAATCACTTCCTCCTCATGCTCACACCCTCTGCTGTACTGTCTGTCCCCCTTTTTTACTTCCATCGCCTCTTAAAGCCCCAGCATATTTCTCCAAGCTTAGCGGCCCATATTCTTTCTCCTCCTTTCTGAGCCCTGCCAAACCCCCTCCAAATTACACTGCATAATGAAACCCCAGCAGCCAAAATTGAGCAAATGTGTATGTACTTCTGAAGGCTTTTCCAGGCTCCCGTGCTCTGTCTCTCCCCTCCCCCATCTCTCCTTATATTTAAATGGTGAATGGTGCGGGTTACTCCCCTTGTTCCAGGGAAATAAGAAAGTGCTTCTATTGAAAGGATATTGCATTTTCTCTCTGTTCTCAAAGTTCAGTATTTTGTCACTAGGAAGATGAACCTTCCTCCCCTTCTGTTGTCCTTCCTACTTTTTTTTAAAAAGGATTTTATAGTTTCAAACACAAAAATAATAAAGCTGTCAATAAAATGCCTACTGTGGCTGATATCAATAACAAATTAGGAATGCATCACTGGCACAGTGAACACTGTCACTTTCTGGAAACTTTGCTTATGAGAACAGCCTAACTCAAGTCAATCCTACTTTATGCACATCTTTTGTACCCTTTTTTAATTTTCTCACTGTGGGATTATCTGTTCAGGAACATCTTCATTTCCCTCTAGTAAGGAAACATCTAGCAATCTCATTGTTTGGAAACCATCTTGGTTGCATTCCTGCATACCTTATATAAGCCTTCCAAACAGATCCTGGGTTCAAGCAGGGAGACAGTACTGGAAGATGTCTGGGAGATCCAGTTAGGTAGGGTTGCTGCAGCTACCAGGCATAGCCCTTGAAGTCTCCTGATGGGCAGCTGTGACACCTTCTGCCTGTTTTCCCCTTGGTCCTGTTGTTTGTCCCCCCTTTTATATCTGCTTTTCAGCTGACCAGGATTCTTGCTTGTCACAACAGGTATGTGGGTGGAGTGCGTGACAGGAGTAAAGAAGGGACCTAGATAGGAAGGCGACAACTGCATTGTCTCCTTCTCCGCTGGGGGGGCTTGAATTTATGTGTCCTGATTCCTGGTGGCAAAATGAACCCTGTACAAAAGCAATTTAGTGGAACAAGAACATCCACTCTTAAATGATGGGGCTAGAAGTTTATCACAGTAGTTACTTACCCTTCTGACTGATTTCCCAGCTGTGACACTTGCCTTTAAAACAGACACTACAGACCTACATTGGCAGATGTGACTTCTGAAATCTTGCAGGTTTCAAAGCCACCCTTCAGAATGGAAAGTGACAACTGTTTTAATCTCATGTATTTTTTTAACCAATCATGTAACTTTGAATGGAGGGGCAGTTTACTCCACTCTTACAGTGAAAGTCAAATGAGAAGCTGTCATCATAACTTGGGAAAGTGGCTACTGTAACTTCAAACTCTTACAGGGGCATCCTAAGCAAAGTTACACCTTGTTAAGGCCCTTGATTTAGGGTGTAACTCTGTTTAGAATTACTCTGCTAAAGGAGTCTGCTTTCCATGAAAAGCTAGAATATTAGTGAAAAATGGGGAAAAGTCATATATAAACAACTAGTCACAAAGTGTGGAAATGGCCTGACAGGACATTGAGACCATTTCCTCACAAGTGCAAACCTTCACATCGGTATTCTTAAGTAATCAAAGTTTGTAAAATGTTCCGCACAATTGTTTACCTCCCCAGGAGTAGATCCAAATTTAGCATCCAATTATTCCGTGTTTTCCAAATAGTCTTTATCTGAGATTTCCTCCCCCCCTTTGGATCTGAACTTGCCCCTGCCGCCCTTTTATGCCGTCAGAGTCGCATGTTTACCCCGCCCTCCTGCCCCCCCAGGTTGTCCCTTGAGTGATCCGCTAACTTTCTAAAAGTGTAATGTTAATTGCATTACAACCCATTTTTTTCATTATAATATAGCAATGTTATAGCGTTGGGATGAAACGGGCAGTGAGGTTTCATGTAGCCTTTTTTGTGCAATTACCCTTCCATGAAGTTCCTTTCTTTTCTTTTTTGGGGGTTGGGGGGCAGTTTTTGCTGCCTTGTGGATATATTGTTTCTTCATTCTCCCCCTCTTCTCTTTCCC
>NW_015159742.1:409237-430993 GCF_001447785.1 Gekko japonicus
GATCATGGCATCCGGTCCCATCACTCCTTGGCAAATAGAAGGGGAAGTCGTGGAAGTAGTGACAGACTTCACATTCCTGGGATCCCAGATCACTTCAGACTGTGACAGCAGCCTTGAAATTAAAAGACGCCTGCTACTTGGGAGGAAAGCTATGGCGAAGCTAAAAAGTAGAGACATCACCCTGCCAACAAAAGTCCGCATGGTCAAAGCAATGGTATTCCCAGTAGTCATGTATGGCTGCGAGAGTTGGACTATAAGGAAGGCCGAGTGCTGAAGAATAGATTCTTTTGAACTATGGTGCTGGAGAAGACTCTTGAGAGTCCCTTGGACTGCAAGAAGATCAAATCAGTCAATCCTAAAAGGAATCAACCCTGACTGTTCCCTGGAAGGCCAGATAATGAAACTGAAGCTCAAATACTTTGGCCACCAAATGAGAAGGGAGCACTCACTGGAGAAGACCCTGATGCTGGTAAAGATTGAAGGTCAAAGAAGACGGGGACAGCAAAGGATGAGATGGTTAGACAGTGTCATAGATGCAACGAACATGAAATTGAGCCAACTTCAGAGGATGGCGGAAGACCGGAAGGCCTGGCGTGATCTGGTCCATGGGGTCGCGAAGAGTCGGACTCGACTGTGCGACTGAACAACAACAAAATAGATAGGGGCTCTGGGGCAGGTGATGCTCTGTCTTCTTGGTGCTTGGGGGGGTCAACAGTGGGAGGGCTTCTAATGTCCTGGCCCCACTGGTGGACCTCCTGATGGCACCTGGTATTTCTGGCCACTGTGTGACACAGAGTGTTGGACTGGATGGGCCTTTGGCCTGATCCAACATTGGCGTCTCTTATGTTCTTATGTTCTTATGTCCATTTAGCAACTAAATAACACTGTTATGAATTGGTGTATCCAGTTCGATGATCGCAAATGGAATACTATTTTCAGTAGGATTTTGTGGGAATCTTCACCAGCCGTTTTCTTAGTTGGTGACTAAGGGGGAACAGGGGGCCTTTGAAATGGCAGCAACCATGCTGTTCCCCACGATACATCCAGCCTTTTTTTTTTTACTATATTATAATGTTATATTACTGCATGTACACAAAAAAGGAGGTTCCATTGCTGACAAAGTACATGATGACACATTTAGTGTGCTTCGTAATTATTGAATAACATTGTTATGAATTGGTGTATCCAGATCGATTATTGCCAGCCATTTTTTAAGTTGGCGACTAAGGAGGAGGGGGGACCTTTGAAATGGTGGCAACCGTGCTGATCCCCACAATACATCCAGCCTTTTTTTTTTTACAATGTTATGATGTTGTAACATTACTGCACATGCGCAAAAAAGGAAGAGGAGGTTCCATCACTGACTAAGTTCATGATGACACGGGCTGCACAGCCTCTTTTCAAAGGAAGGGTGGAACACATGGGGAGGGTCGAATCCGAATTCAAGAAAAAAATTCCCCTAAATAAATGCCCTTTTGCAGAAGGGATGTTGCAAAGTCAGTGCTTCAGCTGGGGATTTATCTTGCTAGGAAACAGCGGCAACACTGAGGTGCAGAAGAGGTCTCAGATTGTATCTTTACAGTGTGTGACCCAACAAGCCAAACACAGGCAGCAGGCAGCCCACAAGGAGCTTGAGAAACTTCGTGTTCATGATGCTTTCCCCCAAATTGGTAAAATGGGGACTGTCAACCACCCGTAGGACACAAAATATAGCCGGTGTGCAGCATCTAGTCACAAATTGTGTAGAACTACATCGACTATTAACCAGCTTTGTCTTGGCTTGGCCACAATGGCCAACTGGCAAACAACTGCTTGTTTTCAGAGAACCCCACTAGGTTTTTTATGTGCCAACCAAGAGTATCAGTTCCTCTGTTCTCTTACCTCAGAGGCATTTACTTATTTGGAGTTCACCTAACAATGCATTTCTTTCTACCATCAGCTGTTTACGGGTAGACTGGCCCTTAGGGAGCTCAACAAATAGTGATTAGACTTGCACATACCAAAAATTACACTCTTCAAACATGCTGGCAAGCATCAAGAGCAAACTATATCATATGTAGTTGCTAGTTTTTTTTCCAAAAGTGAGCGAGGTAAGTTGAATTCCGCTCCCCAAACTAAAAAGGCCCATGAAGCTTGAAACCCAAAAGTACAACAAATAAAGCTAAAGCCAGTTCCATGCATTTGTGTAAATTGCATTCTGAAAGCAAAACTTCGGCAACTGCATGTTTGAATGCTGAAAAATAGATATTCTTCCTCCACTTCAGAATTCTGCTTTGCTTCTTAACAATGATTGTAATCAAATTGCAGCTGACTTCTTGCAAAGTTTTATCATATGAGCTGACCTCATGCAAAGCACTGTTGCTTGAACTTTTAGTAAGACACAGGGAGAGGAAAACAAACCTGACCCAAAAACTGGAATCAAGAACCAAAAGGGTGAGAAGAAAGTCTAATGAAGGGCCAATATTAAAAACCTAGTTAAAACTTATAATATACAAAAATACAAGTATTAGAGAGACAAAAATATACATAAGGGCCCTTATATATGTTTTTAACTGTCTTTCTAATAAATACTTGTATTTTTGTATATTATAAGTTTTAACTAGGCTTGAACTTTTAAGAACATAAGAACATAAGAGACGCCAATGTTGGATCAGGCCAAAGGCCCATCCAGTCCAACACTCTGTGTCACACATTGGCCAGAAATACCAGTGCCATCAGGAGGTCCACCAGTGGGGCCAGGACATTAGAAGCCCTCCCACTGTTGACCCCCCCCAAGCACCAAGAAGACAGAGCATCACTTGCCCCAGAGCCCCTAGCTATACCTTGTGGCTAATAGCCACTGATGGACCTCTGCTCCATATGCTTATCTAATTCCCTTTTGAAGCCGTCCAAGCTTGTAGCACCCACCACTTCCTTTTAGGCCAGATCTTGTAGAGCTGCCCTTATTTACAGCAGTTAGCAGCAGTTTGTATCCTTAAATTGACCAGGATTCTAGGAGGCACACTTGGCAGCAAAAAAAACAAAACAAAAACAGAGAATAGATCACTCTTAATGGTTCAGATAGGAAGTGCTGGCAGGCCTGCTGAATAACATCTCTGTTTTCTGACCTGCTTGGGCATGTTGGAGATTTAGCAATCATTTCCCACCATTCCTGACAAGGAATGCCCACTTAGGCAAGAATAAGATCCTGTTTACTTCTACTGAAATTCTAACAGTTGGAACAAGCAGCCAGCTCTGGGAGTTTAGAGGATAGTGAGGTCCAGTGAGCAATAGATTCCAGTAGCAAGTCGTGAACCAAGAAAAATCATCATGCATTCTCCATCTTGGGGAGCCTAAAAGCTATGACTTCATTTAGATACAAATAGAGCCATAGCATTTTGCAGCAGGTAAGAAGTTAGGGTTTCAAGCACAGAAAATGAAATTCTGTGAGTATTATTAAGGGAAAGCTCTTCGGATCTATTTGCTTCATGAATTTTTGAACTGCTGTATAGTGTGATGTACCTCCCAGTTGCTCTAGGTCTCAGCTCACCTTGGACATCTTTCTGAAAAGGAGTGTGTTTGGATGCACAGTGGGCTCATTGCTCAAGCTGTCTTTGCCAATATTAAGTCTTGAATTGTGGGAAGGACAGTTGGAAGTGGTAATAAAATCAGATTTCTTCCCAGGAAGGTGAAACTGTTGTCACCTGGTGAGGCTGGAAAGCAGGGGACTAACCAAGCCAGAAACATGAACAGGTTTTAACCAGTTTAAAAACACTAAGGATAAAGACAGATGTAATTTTTTTTTAAAAGGACTCACAGCATCTTGCTCCCAACTTTGCAGTTGACCTGTCAGCTGTGCATACTAGCAAATGGAATGCTGGCTTATCTATGAGTGGCTGGCCTTCCCTTACTTCAGACCGACTCACCACGATGGATTGACTCACACATTTGGTGCTATAGAAAAGAATCCAGTAGCACCTTAAAGACTAACAAAATTTGTGGCAAGGTATGAGCTTTCATGAGTCACTGCTCACTTCTTCAGATACAGCTAGAATGTAAATCCATCTGTCCTTATATCTTGGAGACTGGAGTGATTTCAGATGCCAAATTACAATAGCAGGCATGATCGGATTAGGTGTGATCTGCAGAGGGGTAGTAGGAATCAGCATTGGTAACGAGACAGGAAACCTAGGTTTCAATTCAGTCCAGGAGGATGCATTGCCTCGAGCTTCATTATCAGTTGCAAATCACTCTCTCTTTCTAATCTCCCTTTGAAATTCCTTTGTAAGAGAACTGCTACTCATAAATCAGCAACTAAATGTCCTGGAAGGCTAAAATGTTCCTCCACTGGTTTTTTTTTTAATGTTGTCATTTCTAATGTCAGACTTATGTCCATTTATTCTTTGTTGTAGGGACTGGCCTGTTTGTCCAATGTAGAGGGTGGAAAGGCATTGCTGACACGTGATGGTATGGCTGATGTTGCTGGGTCCAGTGATGGTGTTGCTAGGATCGATGTGAGAGCAAAGTTGGCATGTTGGTTTGTTGCAGGCCTTGGTACCAGAGTCCATGTTACTTGAGTAGTTTATCATAGTGAATGAGAAGTCATTTTAGTTTAGCAGGCTATCTGCAAGCAAGAAAAGGTCAACTCCACAGTGCCAGTGTGAGGGAAGAGTTACTATCTAGCATGGGTTGTAGGTTATTAATAATACATTGAACTGGCTTGAGTTGTGAGCTGTATGTGACCACCAGTGGTGTTCTGTTGTCATTTTCTCTGGGTTGTCTTGTAGCAAGCTGTCCCTGGGTATCATTCTAGCTTTTCCAATCATCTTTCTTACCATATCAGGAGGGTATTGTAGTTGCAAAAATGCCTGCTGTAGATCCTTCAAGTGAGCAGCTCTGTCTGAGGGAGCAGATGCGACTATAGCGTAAGGCTTGGCTACAGACAATGGATTGTTTGATGTGGTTGGGGTAGTAGCTAGAGGCATGTAGATATATTTGCCAGTCTGTCAGTTTCTGATGTAATGTGGTAGTTATGTGTCCCTTGGGTATCTGAACTGTGGTGTCCAGGAAGTTTATTTCTTGTGAGGAGTAATTCACAGTTAGATTGATGGTGGGGTGGAAGTTGTTGAAAGCCTGGTGAAATCTTTCGAGGGCTTCTTTGCCATGGGTCCAGACAATGAAAATGTCATCCATGAATCTCAGGTAAAGGAGAGGTGCCAATGGGAAGGAGTTCAGAAAATGCTGTTCTAGATCTGCCTTGAAAATGTTGGCATACTGTGGAGCCCATGACTGTGCCACTGATTTGAAGTAGTTGTGCGGCCTGAAGTAGTTGTGCTACATTTGCCACTGGTTCTGCTGCCGTGATCTCTTCTTTGTATGGGTGCATGAGAAGAGAGTGGTCTACATCTTCTCTTTTGTATGGCTGACCATAGCAAGAAGATTGCCCACCCCTATGGTTGCCAAGCTCCAGGTTGGGAAATACGTGGAGGCTTTGGGGGTGAAGCCTGAGGAGGGCAGGATTTGGGGAGGGGAAGGACTTCAGTGGGATATAATTCCATAGAGTCCACCTTCCAAAGCAGCCATTTTCTCCAGGTGAGCTGATCTCTGTCGTCTGGAGATCAGTAGTAATAGCGGGAGATCTCCAGTCACCACCTGGAAGTTAGCAACCATCCCCTCCCCTTCATCTAATCGTTTCACTTATTTATGACCAAAGAAACCCTCCCATACCGAGGCTAAAGAAATAAAAAGCCATTCCCAAATGTTCATAGCTGTATAGGGGAAAGCACTTCACATAGAACATGCGCTGGGAGGAGGAAGTGATCTCACAGGAACGGGAGGGCTCAGAGGAGCTGGCCAGGCACCCCTCTCCCCAATCCCTAGCCAGAGTCGGAGGTCTGTTCTTGGTGTGCTGTGGTTGTCGGGGGTACATAAAGTTTCTTACAATCTATCTGCAGACTTTTGGAGCTCTGGCTTTTGTTTTATACCAGCGTATTTTCAGAGTTATACGTTAGAGTATTTCTTGTATACGAAGTAAAAGTATGAAGTAGACTTGCCAAGCCCCCGCTGGGAGCAGGTAAATTCCCGCCTGGGAGGCCCGTTACCCACCGACGGCGGATCGGGCCCCGGGGGGGATTCCACCCCCTGCCAGAGGGCGTCCCCAGCGTGATGATGTCACCCGGCATCTTGCCCGGAGGTGACATCATCACGGTGGCCATGTTGTGGGGGGGGGGACACACTCTGTGAATCAAGGGAAAACTCTGTGGTTTTCCCTCAAGTCATGGTGCCCCGCCCCCAACGTGGGCAACGCGAGGATGTCACTTCTGGTGATGTCATCATAGCGTGCGGACAGGGAAACTCCCGACGGAACCAGGAGTCCCCCCGCTTTGAAGGTAAGTCGACTTGGCAACCCTAGTATGAAGTGACATAAGGTCTGCCGTGTTTAATTAAAAATGTGAGTGAACAAGAAAAAGCAGCTCCAGTTGACAATGACCAGTTTGGCCGCAGGGCTGTCCTGGAGGTTTCCCCCCTACTTTTAATACAGTCAGCCCCTGGGGAGAAAACAGAATGGAAACTGAATGGCAGCTGGGGTAGACACAACTTTACTGTTGAGGGATGTCCGCCCCCCCCCCCCCAGCAAATTAAATTTGCAGCCATGCTTTACTCTTTCATGTGAAAAGGTTTGTTTTTAAAGTGCAGAATGGTGGAAAAGCCAGTGGAGACTTGTGTGTGATACCACAAGTTTAGATTAGCACAGCTGAATTACCCAGAGGGACAGGAACTGCAGGGGGCAGTCGAAGTTTCCTATTTCCTATTACTTCACTGCTGCCCATCAGGCCTATTCAGAGGCCATCTAGCTTCTTCCAGAAGCAGGGGGCCTAACTCTCTAGTGCTTGCTCACACCACAGCAGCAGAACTGCGAATGGAGGGGAGTAGCCAGAGGGCCCCAGAGGGCCAGAACTGAGCTGATGGGGACAGTTTCTAGACCAGTGGTAGCTCACCAGGTGCCTATACATTCCTTAGACCCAGAGAAAGATCACAAAAATATCCGTTCTAAGTTTTGCTTTTGTTTTTTATATGCTTAGCTGAGCGCTTCATTTCTGGTACTTTTCCTCGTTTATGTTTTGTGTCTGTGACAGAATAGAATGGGGATGGGGGCGTAGCAGCTCAAGATATTTTTCATTACTCAGAACTAGTTTATTGAAGGGAAAGGTCTGCAAATGGCAACCCCTGCTTTATAGTCGCCTAAGGCATAAGTAGAGTTTGCGGTTTTTGAAACATTTCCTCGTACGTTTAAAACTTAACCTCAAAGGGTGATCTTGGGCCAAGCACACAGCCTTACCTACCTCACAGGGTTGTTGTGAGGATAAAGTGGAGGCAAAAAGAATGATGCAAACCATGGTCACCCAGCAAGACCCAAGGTCATCCAGCAACCTTCAGTGGCAGAGTGGGGATTCGTACTTGGTCTCCCAGATCCTAGTATAGTCCTCGGACCACTGCATCACACAACATGCTCCCATAGTGCTCAGTGGGAATAAAGGATGTTTTACTTGCTGTAGATTGGTGAAGATGGGTAACCATGTTGAATTATGGTGCTGGAGAAGACTCTTGAGAGTCCCCTGGACTGCAAGGAGATCAAATCAGTCAATCCTTAAAGAAATCAACCCTGACTGTTCCCTGGAAGGCCAGATACTGAAGCTGAAGCTCAAGTACTTTGGCCACCAAATGAGAAGGGAGCACTCACTGGAGAAGACCCTGATGCTGGGAAAGATTGAAGGTCAAAGAAGAAGGGGACGGCAAAGGATGAGATGGTTAGACAGTGTTATCGAGGCAACGAACATGAAATTAAGCAAACTCTGGAGCACGACGGAAGACAGGAGGGCCTGGCGTGATGTGGTCCACGGGGTCGCAAAGAGTTGGACTCGACTGTGCGACTGAACAACAACAGCACCTTAAAGAGTAACAAAATTTGCAGTAGGGTATGAACTTTTGTGAGTCACTGCTGTGACTTCATCTGAGGAAGTGAGCAGTGGCTCACAGAACCTCATACCCTACCACAAATTTTGTTAGTCTTTAAGGTGCTACTGGACTCTTTTCTCTTGCTGTAGATTGTATCTCTATTTTTGTCTTGTGGAGAAACAATATCCCACCCTGTAACTACCAACCTCTACCCTGAGATTGTTTCAAGCCATTAGTCATTGATCAAGTGATCATACTGAGTGTTCCAGCATATGAAAAAAGAACACCAAAAATTCACAATTGTCCACCTTTTTTAAAAAAAAAGTGTACTGTATGTCCAAAGGTTTATGATCTTAGGTCGTATAAGGGTCTGTTTAGTTGCAAATCAATATACTTTAATAGTTATAGCAGCCAATTTTTATGTCTTTGCTTAGAGAATATATTGAATTACATAATAGGAAAATTGATTTAAGGCAATTTACAGGGTTCCTCCCTTACAGGTATCTAAAATGGAGCCTCTGCTCAATTTAGAATCAGCGGGGAGGATCAGAACAGCCCGAAGTGGTGGTGGAAAAAATACAGAAATGAAGTTATTTTACTGTTTATGTTATTCTGGAGTGAGCGGCCATTGCTTGAAAAGATAGGTATAAATGCACTCTAATAATAACAACAGAGTTTTAAAAAATTCATTTTTCCAGCCCTATAAGTAGAAGGTACTGAACAATGTGGAAGCTCTGCTCTGTACTAGTGGATTCCTACCCAAAGAAACAGGATATGATGGTGGTTATGACAGATGAATGAAAAGAAGAGAGCACCAAATATAAACAGGCCAGCCTCTGGATTTCCCCTGAAGCACAGCTCCATTGTCAGTCCTCTGTATGCCCTTTGAAGCCCCTTGTTATCCCAGCCTTAGGCCTCTTGAGCTTTGAGCCAGGCCTGCCAAATAGCACAGCAGTTTTGCAATAGGAATGCCCCACCCAGAATTGTCCCAGTGGGCAGGGCAGACTCAGTGACTTCAGCAGCACTTTACAAATGAATGCTGGGAATGGAGCGTCCCCATGTAGAGCCAAACACATGTGCCTCTAGTAGTCCCACACATGCCCTGGAGCAGAGAAAGAACTTTGAAATGCTCAACAAGCCTGTGTTTGAGACTCCCTCCCTCTTCCTCTTGCAATCACAAGACCTTGAAAATTGCCGGGGGAATGGGGCAGTGTTCTGAGATGCTACAGAAATCTTGGCAAGAGAGGGTGGAGAGAACACTCCGAAAAGGCAGCAAGAGCAAGCAGTCTTGGGAAGATAAAAATAAAAATACTATCTACCTGAAAGCAAGACTTTCTCCCCACATATACTGTTAAGAAAAAGAGGGAGTTGTCTTAAATGTCCATGCAAGTTACTTTTAGGAAGATTATCTTACGCTTAGGGTCATCTTCCTTTTGGGTGAATACAGTACTGTGGGCTGATAAGAGTTGAAGGATGTGAATAAGGTTGCCAGTGTTTATACTGGGCTCTGTTCTGTGCCTGAGCAGCTGATCAACAGATATTAGATGAAAATGCTTATTTACATATGATGTAAAGTCACCTTAATTTCTGCAGATCAAGCAGCTGTTAAAGATACATGATGAGGCTGGTTTCCCACCCGCCACCCTGAGTTCATTTAAATATGGATATGGGGTTCCTGTGTTAACTTTTCCTCCTTAAGTGTTCAGCGACCTTTCCATATTATTTAAACAGAACGAACAGATTTTCTTCTAAGGTTATAATAGCATATTTAATTTCATTCTGTTGTCATGACTTTCCTCAAAAAATCCTGGTAGTTGTTATTCAGTGCTGAGGAAGTTTAAATAGAAATCCATAGGTCTTAAAACGTCAGTTCCCCACTTCCCAGGGGTCCCTGGCAAGAAGAACTGATTGTTGAATTTTCTTGTGCTAACCCCAGTGTAGTGATAATAGCATGATAGCTTTTTACGAGGGGACTATACAGATGCTCTGCACTGGAGGGGTATAGTTGGAGAGCAAAGACTTTTTGAAAGAAATCATACAGGCAAGAGAGAATGAGTTTGTTCAGTCTCTTGACGCTTGTGATGCCCCAGGCATTATCTAACATGTGCTTGTGATACTGAGGCACTAATATACTACAACATGGCAATCAGTGATACACATTTCAGCAAGAGAATAATCATTTCCCCATTAATGCAATATTGCTGCTTAGGTACTGAGAAATAAATGCTTCTTAGAGGGAAGGTGGCTGGATCTTGCACGTCATTAGAGCAATGGCCATGTGTTTCGTGCAAGAAGAAAAGAATTGTTAGGAAAGATGCTAAGATGAGAATGTTCTAATCAGATTTGCTTGTTGACTGGTATGATTATGACATCAAAGGAGTCATGACCAATGACAATGAGGCTGTTTCCCCTTTGTCTGGATTCCCTCTTGGATGGTGGCAGTGTTGTGGAGCTTTTATTGGATTCAGGGGCTAAGATCCCTCAGGAGGGTGAAACTTCCAACCATCCTGGATGAGGACACCCCCTTACTTCTCCCCACTTTAGGGGTTGAAGGCAATTGACAAGGGATCAAGAGCAGGAAGGGTGGTATAAGGGAATGTTTGCTCTGAGAGGGGAAAAGAACTTGAAATTGTCTGAAATAATGTGACTCAGGTTTCTCTGATCTTTCCTGTTGTTTAAAAAGAATGGGCATATGTTCTTACAAGTAGCAGTGGTGTATTCTCCCCCCCCTCCCAGGATATGTAAAA
This sequence comes from Gekko japonicus, assembly GCF_001447785.1. Taxonomy (NCBI): domain Eukaryota; kingdom Metazoa; phylum Chordata; class Lepidosauria; order Squamata; family Gekkonidae; genus Gekko; species Gekko japonicus. Next base: position 419,920 of record NW_015159742.1, read on the forward strand.
GAGGATATGTTACCTTAGAAAGTTTGTGCCAGAAAGAGAGAAGGAGTCCCCTTGTCCCACTTCACGAGGCATTCTGCATGTGTATCTCACAGTTGCATCCTGGGTGTCTTTCACATGGGGGCAATTCCCCATTGTGGACTCACTGCTGCTGCGAATACAGGGGCCTTAGCAACAACAATAGAGCATCCACACAAGGCTGTTCTCTAGTTTTCTCTCCCCATCCCCTTGCAACAGCCACACCCCCACACACACACATCTTGAGTTTTTTTTTAGGAATATTACTATTGTTTTACAGCAAGATACTTGCTCCTGATTTTTGTTTTAAATGGTGGGGGGGAGCCCTCTGGTAGCAGGGGAGAAATAGGGGAGATGAGGAGATGGGTAGGAAAATGACATTGAATGTAGGCGGGGCGGTTTGGAAATCTGGGCCTTCCTATCCACATGTGGGCTTGTATGCTTTGACTCTGATGTTTCCAGAAATGTCGAATTAGAGCAGGTTCTGGAAGCACTGGAGCAAAGGAGATGAAAATGCAGAAGGCGAATAGGGGGAAAACGAAGCTATATGGATGCTCCCAAAAATCATACTGTGGTTTGAGTGCTGAGGCAGAACAAATCATCTGTGTGGAAGCAGTCCTGGTCCCTTACATAAAAAGTGACAGCAGACCAAACACATAGGCTTTTGGAAGAACTGGGAACAAAAGCTGGGTGGGTGTAACACAGGTTCCACAAATCTCACTTTGCTACCAACCATATGTTTATAAGTTTCATTTTACGAGCAATCTTATTATTCACCCTTGAATTTCTTTGATTCGTACCCACAATAGATTCCTTCATCCCATCCCATAATCCTAAATTACAGTAGCTCATTTGGTCCCCCCCCTTCTCTCTCTCCCTCTCCACCAGCAGCCTTATGTCTCAGTGGCTCAGCAGATGGCACCCCCAAGTCCTAGTGGCAGCAGCAACAACAACAGCAGCAGCAGCAGTGGGCCAGGCGGTGGCGGTGGCGGTGGGGACCAGCTGAGCAAAACCAACTTGTACATCCGGGGTCTGCACCCAGGTACCACAGACCAGGACCTTGTCAAGCTGTGCCAACCGTAAGTGACCAGGCTGTAGAAATGTGGAAGGAAGGTGTCTTGATGTGGTCGGAGCTAAAAGAGCCAAGGACCAATGAGACAATTTATTGCCTGCACGTGCTCTCATCTGAGTGGCAATATCCCGAGTTTTTGACCTATTCAGGCCTTGTGAGGTGGGGTTCTCAGAGTGTGCCACAATGTCCAAGCTTCCCAAAATACATTAGTAACACCCAGTGAACTACAAAAAGAGTGGTGGTTTTCTCCATATCCCTTTCCCTTCCACCAGACACCTGAAAATATTTTTCCTGGGGTCACAGGATCTAAGTGGATGAGCAGCTGTGGGGGTTGGGGGAACTATCTGTTTCCCCCTCATTTCAGCCAGTTTGGTGTACTGGTTAAGAGTGTGGACTCTAATCTGGGAGAACTGGGTTTGATTCTCCACCCCTCCACATGCAGCTGCTGGTGTGACCTTGGGTCAGTCATAAATTCTTTCAAAGCTGTTATCTCAAGGGCAGTTCTCGAGAGAGCTCTCTCAGCCCCACCTACCTCACAGGAGGGTGTCTGTTGTGGGGAGGGGAAGGGAAAGGGATTGTAAACCGCTCTGAGACTCCTTCGGGTAGTGAAGGGCGGGATATAAATCCAATCTCTTCCTCTTCTTCTTCTGCTTCTCCAGCCTATATGGCTGTTCATCCATGTGGGTCCCATGCAGGAATAATCTTTCCAGGGGTTGAAAAGAACTTGGGGGCAGGGGAGCATAGAGAAAATCAGTGCTCTGTCCTTTGGTAGTTGGTTGAATACAAAGCAAGGTCTGTTGAATACACAACACACAGAGACAAATGAGCCGCCAGTGGGACACCTGGATGGACTAACAGGGTGAGTTTAAACTTTAGGCGAAGCAAAAAGTGACTCGATAGCCCCCAAACGGATAGATAATGAATGCCCCAAAGAGTAATTAACATGTGAAATTCACTACCACAAGAAGTGGTGGCGGCTACAAGCATAGACAGCTTCAAGAGGGGATTGGGTAAATTTATGGAGCAGAGGTCCATCAGTGGCTACTAGCCACAAGGTATAGATGGAACACTATGTCTGGGGCAAGTGATGCTCTGTATTCTTGGTGCTTGGGGAGCAACAGTGGGAGGGCTTCTGGAGTCCTGGCTCTGTTGGTGGACCTCCTGATGGCACCTAGGTTTTGGCCACTTTGTGACACAGAATGTTGGACGGGATGGGCCACTGGCCTGATCCAACATGGCTTTTCTTATGTTCTCTTATTAATTGGACAAAAAGGGGCCTAACTTGAGACCATGGTGTTGTCAGTAGAATTGCATCCTCCTTCCAACTGTTTGCATTTTTCTGATGAAGGTTGGAAGCTGGTAACACAGTGTTGACTCCAATCCTCCACTTCAGTTTTATAAGCTACCAGCCTGCAGTATGGTAAAGGGGAGCATTTAACATGTGTGAAAAAGCAGCCACGTGCTGGAACCCACTACCATGAGCATGATATGACTTCCTGGATACTTATTGGGAGTCTGTTTCCCACCATCACAGCTCTAAGGGGGATGGCCATGCTGCTTACCTCCCACCTCCCCCCATCCTCCAATTAACAACGGCAGCAATTCTCCCTGCTCTTGCTATGGGATTCCATAGTTCTAGTGCTGTTCCTACACTGCACTGTCCTGCTGACATTTGTGGGCCCTTGTGAGTGCCAGTGGTCCCCTGCATATTACTGCAGTATTCCAGCAGCCATGACTGGAAACAAGTATCCTTTGACCTCGTTCTGATATCATGAGCAATCTGATGAGGTGGTGTGCAAATATCTGTATCCCACGTAAAGGAAGTTTGGGAGAAGGAAAAAAATGTCTGAGGTTAAATACGGTGTACCGAGGTATTTATGTAGGGAAGGCCGTGTGTTTACGTTTCCTGCCATGGTGTGTCCCTCTACACTTCAGCAGTCCTGGCCTGAAGGAGACTGAGCCAGGCGATGGTGCTTGAAACTAGGAGACCAGGAGGGGCAGCTGGGCAGGGGGCTGTTTCTCCATTTACCTCAGCTCACCCCAGCTTGGAATGCTGGATCCGCCCCTGAAGCCACACTTGACAAACAGGCCTACTTCAAAAGGAGAATGGAGAATGCCGGACTGAGCATGGGGGAGGAGGAGGGGTTTGGAAGCAGAGGAAGGAGACAGGGAAGGGACTGGGCCTAAAAGTGAATATTGGCAGTGGCTGGGAGCTGAGGGTTCTGGGTGACGTTCCTAATTTTGTCGCTCTCAGTCATTATTTGTGTGTCTCTTGGTTCCCACGTGCAGAAAGCAGTCGTCTCCTTTTCTCCACTGCTCTCTCAGGCCCGAGATCCTCCTGGCACAACCATTGCATTCAGTAGGAGCCATCCCTTTCTGAAACCCTGCAGCTGGACTCCTCTGTGTCCTGGCTGGGAGGCGCCACTACTTGGCTGTTCCTGGCGCCGGTCGGATTTCCTGGGCTTGTCTTTTGCCGGGCAGGAAATCCTGCTTTGGGTTAGCAGGAAGCATTGGGGGTGAGGTTGGAGGGCAGCTAAGATGGACTCTGATGTTTTTGACAGTGGGGAGAGAGTGGGCTATTTTTAAAGGGTAAACCAATTTTTCACGGAACATTTGTGTTGGGGTTTTGTAATACACCGAAGCTATTTAAAGTTACGATACTAGAGAGTAAGTCCCAGTGAACCTCAGTGGAATTTTCTTCTGAGTGAGCACACAGCAAATTGGCCACACAGCCGTTTATGTGATAATACTAGAAAGGAATGCCAGTCCTTGGGGAAAGGGGGCTAAGAGTTACAGACCCTTTTGGCTGGAAGACTCCATCTGACCATGCCACCATGGTGATTTCCCTCTGTGGCAGGACTGCTGCTAAGAATGCCAGGGTGGCCAGTACCTATTGAAGGTACGTATAAACATATACATATTCTCTTTATCATGGTGGCCATTAAAATTTTATTTATTTATGATTTAGATTTTTTTATCCCTCCCTTCCGTGCACACAGGGCTGGGGGGGGGCCTCACAACAAACTTAAAACACAATAAAAAAGAATAAAACAGTAAAACATTCTACAGCACAATAAATTAACAAATACCAAGATGGTTCAAAGGTCTATAAAATGCCCAAGCTTAAAAAAGGGCAGTGGGTGAACACCCCCCATGATGACAAGGGGGGGATAATGCGGGGGGGGGCAGAACAATAGAACTCTTGTTGCTTCAACCAAAGGCCCGGCAGAACATCTCCGTTTTACAGGCCCTGCGGAACCGAAGCAGATCCCGCAGGCCCTGGATCTCACTCGGGAGAGTGTTCCACCGAAAAGGGCTCTGGCCAAGGCTAAATGGATGTCCTTAGGGCCAGGACCTTGAACTGGATCCGGTACTCCACTGGGAGTCAATGCAGCTGGTGGAGCACTGGTTGGATATGTTCTCTAACAGGCATCCTTGTGAGAACATGTGCCACTGCATTTTGAACCAGCTGGAGTTTCCGAGTCAGCCTCAAGGGCAGACCACCGTAGAGCAAGTTGCAGTCATCCAGCCTGGAGGTGACCATTGCATGGGTCGCTGTGGCTAGGCTGCAAGGTTGGGAGATAAAGAACCAGTTGCCTGACCAACCAAAGATGGTAAAAAGCTGTTCTGGCAACGGCCATGACTTGGGCCTCCATAGAAAGTGAGGCATCCAGGATCATGCCCAGACTCCTCACCATCAGTGATGGTGTCAACGGTACCCCACTGAGGGTGGGGAGCTGGATTCCCAAATGGGATCCCCCACCCCCCAGTGACACAGGCACAGGACCTCTGTCTTGGAAGGATTTAATTTCAGGCGGGTCTGCTGCAACCAGCCAGCCACGGCTTCCGGTGCCCTGGCCAGAACCTCTGGGGTGGCATCCGGTTGGCCATCCATCAACAGATATAGCTGGGTGTCATCAGCATACTGGTGACAACCTAGCCCAAACCCCTGGACCAGTTGAGTGAGGGGTTGCATGTAGATGCTAAATAACATAGGGGAAGAGGATCACCCCCTGTGGGATGCTGGTACACCAGAGCGTAGCACCATGAAACCCTCTCCCCGATCGCCACCTTCTGCCCCCGTCCGTGGGAGACAGTCTCAGACTTAGACACATTGTATGCCAGGGCTCCTGGTGCTTTCTGGGGGAGGGGGGAACAATCTTCTGCACCAAGAATAGTCTAAAATCTTAATTATACAAAATGGCCCATACTTGATTATGCTGCACAAGAGGGGAACAGGAATTTATACAGAACACCAAACCCCCCCAGTCCCTGTGTCTTGGAAAGTCTTGCTTTGGAGGTTTCTTTGAGGACCGCTTGTTCATTTTCAAACATATCTATACATCCATGGGGGTAAGACCTTATTCCTTTCTTTCTCTTTTATTGAGGTGGAGTTACACATCTTTATTAAACTGATACATGAACATCGGATTTTTAAAATTCTGCATGGGATCCTATATTTGATTCTTGCTCTGTATGATCATGGATCTACAAAGTACACAAGTATATTGCAAACTAAACCGTAAGGCGGATTTTTAAAATTCTGCATGGGATCCTGTATTTGATTCTTGCTCTGTACAAAGTACACAAGTATATTACAAACTAAACCGTAAAGCTGTGGGCTGTTGTATCATGCCTGAGGTTCCGTCTCATACACCAGGCTTATGCCTGTCCGCCGTTCATTTGCTGGACAGGTTTGTGCTGTGTCATCACTGAACCTCACTTTTGGCAACCTTGTGACCTACCCACAAGACTTCTGTCTCTTGGATTAACCACTAATCTGCTAGATGTTACTTTTCTTTGGCAGCTGAGGTCAAGGTTTTACCCTGGAAACTGTTTTCAGTCAGCCGTCTCAACAGGTTTGCTACTTGTCAACCACATATCTCTCCTAGTGAACACCTCTAACACTTGGAGAAAGAGAACCTAATAGCCATGTGCTGGGATGCTGGGATTGACTGTCTCACACATGCCATCCATATTTACATATGGTTCTCTTTCAGATATCATAGGTGTTCACTGTGAGATAAATCAGCATCAAGTGTCTTTTGTCATGTGAAGTGGGAAACGGCCTGTAATTAGAATTCGACTCTAAGAAAGGTTGCCACTTTTTTCTCCCATCTCGGGGCGCTTGTGCCTTTAGTAGCTGCACAAAAACAAAACAATGGGTTGCCTTTAGTAGCTGCACAAAAACAAAACTGTTAATGGATGAAGTGGAAATGCTGTGATGCGGACAGTGGAATTTCTTCCCATTTCTGGAATTGGATAAAGGCTTCCAGGGTAGAGAGCAGGAGTTCCAATCATGTTTGAGGGCTGGTGCCTCATGTTTCAGAAACTCAGCTAAGGAGTTGTGTTTCCAAGGCTCTCAAAGCTTATTGGATTACATATTTGTGGAGAAGGAAGCATTTTGGTATATTTCGGCATGTTAGTTACTATGGGAACTGTGTTGAATTCCTGCACTTGCCTTTGTGTCTTTCCCACACTCCTAGGTATGGCAAAATTGTGTCCACCAAGGCCATTCTAGACAAAACGACCAACAAATGCAAAGGTGAGTGCTCCATGATGGATCCAGTATTTGGCTGTGTGAGGACAATGTTGCATAGTGGGGTGTGCTGGGGGAAAAGCGAGGGGGCTGGCCTCAGAGCTAGGATGCTTTGGTTCTGCTTGTGGTTTCTGAGAGGAAGAGTTAGGAATCGGCCCGTCTCAGTTCATTCTTTACCCTTGGGGTTGCAGTCCAAGCCCCAGGAAATATCTTTTCCCTTCCATCTGCAGTCTCAGGGGCTTCTAACCCTGAAAACCAAACGGGAGTGGAAGAGAGGAGAGGACCAGGATGGAAGCCAGGAGCCAAGTTTCTAGGGGAGGACAGGTTCAGTCTGGGAGGTCCTGTGGGGCTGTGTTATCTGTGTTTTAGGGTGGTATGTGTGTGTGGAGGAGGAGTTACATTCCTGTCATGCCAGACATTGCTGAGGGGGGAGGGATGGAAGAGCATCCGCTTAGCTTAACTCAGCTCAGCGTGGAGGGAGTCTGGAAGTGGGAAAGAGGGAAGAGCCCGAAGGGTCTGGGAATATGACAGGCCCTTCCTCCCTTTCTCTCCTGCCAGTGTTTGCTAAGTTGCCCCGTAGTGTTACCTCAAATTGGCCCCCAAACTTTCATGCTGACTGCAGTGGTATGCTAAGGGGTACTGTGCCATAAAGAATGAAACTGGAAGGATGAGGAGAAAAGGAGTGGGGAGTGTCATAGGAGTGAGGATTCTGCTCTGTAGGATGGGCTCCGAAAAGGGTTCTAACCTGTCAAAGCAGACTGTGGGCATCACTGAGGGGTTCTGTGTATGAACAGCTGCTGTGCCTCACAACCAAGATCCTCAAAGTCTGTCATGTTTTCAATTGTACAGGATATGGCTTTGTGGATTTTGACAGCCCCACAGCAGCCCAGAAGGCCGTGACTGCACTGAAGGCTAGTGGGGTGCAGGCCCAGATGGCCAAGGTAGGATCCCAGTACTCATAATATGTCCTGCAGGGGGTGATGGGACGTCACTGTTTGCCTCAGTAGTATGAGGATGGAAGGACAGGGCTGTCTCCAGGCTAAAACTATAATTTAAAAACACCGCATTGTAGCCACAGCATGTTCCCCTCAACAGCATCCAGCTCGAGCAAGGCCTTCCCCGTGGCCAATTTGCAAGTATGTTTTGGTTCCCTTACTGCAGTGCCAGCGGTTTTTGTCTTCCACTGGGTTTATCCTGCAGTGCTGCTGTGACATTGAAAGGGCACCTTTAACACCACAGAATCTGGGGTTGGCATGGCAATGCTTGTCCTGTTTGCCGTGAGCCCTTTCCACAGTCCCATGGTGCCAGTGTGACTGTGAAGAGCTTAAGTTTTGCTTTTGGGGTTCAGCCAGCCATTTTGCTACAAGCAGAGCAAAGACAGCAGCGTACTTTCAGATGTATCCCAGTGTTGTGTTACTACTGCTGTCCTGGATCAACAGCCAGCTGTTTTGAAGTCCCAGTGTAGCTCCACATGTTATGCAGCAAAAGTTGTACTATGGTTTTGTGCCAGCATTTCCTACATTAAAGAGAAAGGACAGTCTAGCAGGAGTGAGTTCTTGGGGATGAGATGTACTATTGCTAGGCAACAGCCTGACTTCCCTGTTTCTATAGCAACAGGAGCAGGATCCTACCAACCTATACCTGTCAAATTTGCCTCTGGGCATGGATGAGGCTGAATTGGAGTCCATGTTGAAGCCATTTGGACAGGTCATCTCTACACGCATCCTGCGTGATGCTAGTGGCACCAGCCGGGGAGTTGGCTTTGCCAGGTAAGACTGTGCGTTTGTGTATGTGCATGTTGGGATGGGCATCTTTATGAATAGGCCTGCTGAGGTATGGGTCTTTGGACAGGTGGTCATATGGAGGTGGTTGCATGTATAGATATGTTTGCCTTTATGCAGTATGTTCATATGCTTTTCGTAACAGATGTGGAATCATTTGCCTGTGATCATAACGCTCCCTTTGCTCTCACTGGAGTGGAACAAGGTAACACTAGGACCACACACCTGGATGGGCCACACTCCTTTATCTAAGCATTTCTTGCCACAAGAGCTTTTTTAAAAAACACGTGTGGGGGGCGACTTAGACAAATGCGCCATTGTGCATTGAATGTGCAGTTATGCTGGGGTGTGTGCAGTCTCTGCCCTTCCCTGGTTGGCCCAGGCTAGCCTGATTTCATCAGATCTCAGAAGCTAAGCAGGGTTGTCTCTGGCTGGTATTTGGATGGGAGACCTTAAGGAATACCAGGGTCATGATGTGGAGGCAAACCACCTCTGAATGTCTTTTGCCTTGAAAACCCTACGGGGTTGCCGAAAGTTGTCTGTGGCAAAAAAAAAAAGTGCTATCTCTCACGCTGGACTAATTGTACGTATTCCCCAGTCTTCCTTGCACATGGAGAGTATATAGGGAGACAGGGATAGATGGGGAATATTCTTGGGGCCTCCATCCCTGTGGCATCAATCCAGGAGGGGGTGGGGGACTTATTCACATGTTACAGTTTATATACGCTGCCTTATTCCTGAGGCTTAGTGTAGCTCACACGAGGATGGCTTGCTAAATTGGGAGTGATGAACCTGCAAGTGAGAATTGTGTCTGTTCTCCTCAATGCTCCGAGCCAGCCTCTTACGCTTTGCAGAGGATTCCTGCAAGCCAGTCTTCCACCCCAGCAGTATGATGTCGTCTGGCTCATGGTGTGAGTCAGTGCCAGCAAAAGGTCTTCATGGATTAGGCTCTGGAAAAGCCACGTGGACCACTGATTTCTGTATAACTTCTCCGTATGTACATGCTCACAGGATCACTTTGTAAAATATGAACCCTTGAGAATAGTTGGAAGAAATCCTCCGGCACGTGGATTTCAGGTGTGCTGGCAGTGCTCCACCTAAGTAACCTCCTTTTTCTTGGCAGGGCTTGTGTGCATGACAAGTAGAAATTCAGCAGGTAGGGCATTTTTTTGTCACTGCACCTCCATGCAAGGAAAAGGTCTCCCTGTTATGGGGCTGTTAGAGGCACAGAAACCCTACCAGCAGAAGGTGGTAGCTTTCAGTCTACAGCATTTCCAGCAACGTGGTCCCATGAACTCTCGGTAGTAAAAAAATAAAATGGGTGGAAGCCCAGGGTGATTGTGGCCTCTGCCAACAGGAGTGAGTGGTCTGCAACTCTATATGTGGTGGTGAGGCTGAGGGCCTAACTCGGGAGAATTGCATTCTCCTTCGCATCTCCTCCATGTCCGCCCTGCTTCATATGTGTAGTGATCAGTTCCATATGAGTTTTCTTAGAAGGACAAATAATGGATCTCCAAGGCCATTTCAGGCTGGGAAAATGGTGTGTGTGGGGGGGAGGCATAAGTTCCTCTCCCTGCGCACTGTGGTCCCTCCCCATTCAAACTGGGCCCACACTATCCTCGGAACTAATTTGTGATTGTGGAACTCTGAGTATGCTTCTGGTCAACCGGCCAGGGATGGACACAAGGACAATGTAACATCTAGTTAGGATAGTTTATAGGAAAGATTCAGTCCTTTCTCTCTGCCCCCCCCCCCCCCCCCCCCCCCCCACCTTTACATACTGTTTTTCTACCCTAGGATGGAGTCCACAGAAAAATGTGAAGCCATCATCACCCACTTCAATGGCAAATATATCAAGACACCCCCAGGGGTCCCAGGTGAGGAGTTCTGTGGCTGGGAAGAGGTACATGGGTTGGCCTGGTCTTGGCGAGGCACGGAGCTTCATGACAGAAATCAGTGTTAGGGTCGATCATGTAGCCTTTACTAATAGGAGTGAGCTACAGTGTGGGCCTCAGGGCCAAGTTTACATGCAGCCAAATCAAGTGATAAAGCTTTCCCTGGACTGTACCATTTTAGGCCTGATTTTAAATGTGATGCTGGTGAAGCAAAGACTTTCCCCTGTCTGCCTTTGAATGGGTGCTGCTGTGCCTCATTTATACTGGGTTGCTACCTACACAAAGCAGCTGTTCAAACTTCATTTGCACACCAAAGATCTCTAGCCATTGTGTATGTTGTGCTGGCATGATGCCTAAGCACACATTGCTTCTTTGGATGCTGGGCGAGTGCAGAGTCCCATGGGTAAGTTCTTTTGCCCCACTAGCTTCACATGTAAATCTAGCCTTAGGACTCAACTACACAGTGCAGTGTTCCTGGATCTGTCTCTGGGTTCTGTCAAGCAGACGTGTTCTGTGAGTTTCTGGCTGAAACTTAGATTCAGATCTGTAGGGGGCAGGGCCGGCTTGCCTGCTAGGCGAACTAGGCGTTCGCCTAGAGCGCGGGCCAGCCTTTAGGGTGCGGGAGGAGAGGCAGGGGTGGCCACTGCGATGGCAACCCTGCCCTGGCTCTCCGGAGAAGGCCACGCATCTTCCAGCGCGGAGGGCGCTGGGCTCACCCGACAGTCCCGCCGCCGCCTGCCTGCAGCTCCTCCTGCTTCTGCCGCTCCTCACT
>NW_015159742.1:432483-436207 GCF_001447785.1 Gekko japonicus
TTTATTTGTTTATTTTAATTCAATTTTTATCCCGCCCTCCCCGCCACAGGCAGGCTCAGGACGGCTTACAGTACAGGTTAAAACCACATTAAAACACAAACATGACAAGCCTAGCTCAACAATAAAATAGAATAAAATGAAAATAAAGTGCTGGTGACAATAACAACCCCGGTGGCCGTGATAGATGTTCCCCAAAAATGGTCCCCGTCGGCAACCGGCATAGTTCGTATTCTCCAGTTCAGTTAATGTTAGTTGATGTTACTAATATAACTGATGTTATTAGTGGCGGCTCCTAGTCGAAGGCCTGGGTGGAAGAGCTCCGTTTTACAGGCCCTGCGGAACTGCAGAAGGTCCCGCAGGGCCCTGATGTCCTCCGGGAACTCATTCTACCAGTGTGGAGCCACCACTGAGAAGGCCCTTGCCCTGGTAGAGGCCAGTTTGGCATCTTTTGGTCCTGGGAGGGCCAAACGATTTTGTGACCCTGACCTCAGTGCTCTCTGGGGGATGCGTGGGGAAAGGTGGTTGTTATGTCCTCAGACCACTGCCAGGCGCCAGCCAGAGGCAGCTAGAGCTTCAGTCCCGGAGACAATAGGGACTAGGCTCCTGAACTTCCAGTAAGGAGCCAATAGGGACCTTGGCGGGGAGTTCAAACCCGCCAATAGAACCTAGGGGCGTCCCTCCCCAATTGTATAAAGTTGGCCACCCGTCTTCGCCTATGTCGTGGTCCGAGTCCTGATGTATCGAACCCAGTACTTTTCAGCGGTCCTTCAGGTATTAAGGAGCAGGAGGGCATCAGCATTTGGGAGAAGCTCATCATCCATGTATAGCAATTGGTGGGCCTCTCATTTGAACTTTTTGCTGCTTTTTGGGGATTGCAGAATGGGATGGTTGTCACACACACGCCTGGCAGGCTCCCTTATACACGTGCTTGGTGGGTTGCATTCAGTTTGGTGGGTCACAGGTTGTGGCCCAGCAGACCTCTTTGCTCAGCGAGCTCATCTGGTTCTCCACCCGGAGGGGCTAGCAGTGGCTCTGGGGCTCAGGTTGCCCCCAGTGTGTGTACAGACCTCATCTCCTTCCTCCTTTGCCTTGCAAGCATACCAACACCTTCACAGGTAGACAGAGGGATTTCTTTGGCACTTGAGCCAGAGGTTAGGTGGGTTTCTCTTTGGTTGGCTGCACTAGTTCTCCTGCCAGGCTGCTTGTGGGTACAGCCTCTCCATTAGCTAGCATGAGAGTTGCAACTTGTCCATAGGAAGGTATTCACTGACTGGCAGAAATGCCGGAGTTGGGATCCTGGTGTTTCAGGAGAATGGGAGGAGGCACAAGTCCCCCCCATGTGAACTAGGCCTTATTCTATTTGATGTTTCCATGCAGGGTGGGATGACCTTGACCTATGACCCCACAACAGCGCTACAGAATGGGTATGTCCTCTGTTTTACTGTGCCTTCATTTCCTCATCAAAAGTATGTTAGTAGATAGCCTGTTGTTCATCTTCAAAGAGACCCAGAAGAATCACTTCTGCACACAAGCATATGGGAAATCCAAACCTTTGCGAAGGGCTTTTAACTCTTCCTCCCCACCTTCCCCCATTGCAGGTTCTACACGACACCCTACAGCCTGGCTCCCAACAGGATGATTGCCCAGACTGCGCTCTCCCCCTACCTTCCATCACCCATTTCCTCCTACCAGGTATCTGTTGCGCGCACACACAGACAAGCTAAGCCTTAGGTAGCCATGAGAGAGGAAATCAAGGGGATGACTCTGCTGGGAATGAATACAGAAACTAAGGGTGTATCCTCCTCCTTTTGTACGTAAGAATCAATACACTTATTTGTCTGGACCATATGCCCTAATAAAATATGTTACGGGGACCCCGCACATAGCACATATTCAACTTGTGCTCCGTGAGCTACACTGGCTTCGGGTGGAGTACTGGATCCAGGTTCGAAGGTTTTGGTGCTAGCCTTTAAGGCCTTTAACAGTCTGGGAGCCACGTATCTTCGGGACTGCCTCTCCTGGTATGCCCCCCAAAGAGGGTTGGACCTGACATTTAAAAACTTACTGGTGGTCCCTGCCCTGAGAGATATCCAGCTGTCCTTGACCAGGGCCAGGGTGTTTTCCACTCTGTGAGCTCTCTGCCAAAGAACGCCTGTGCCCTGTGGGACTTAATGCAGTTCTGCAGGGCGGAGATGTTTCGCCAGGCGTTTGATTGAGGACAGTGGGAGTTTCCATCTGCCTGGCACTCCTGCCTCCCTCCCTCCCTCCCCTCCACGAGACGGTGGCATGTTCTGGTGGCTTCAGCGTCATCTTGTTAGGTTAAACACTGTATTTAATGGCTTTAAATTTTAATCGTGAATCTAATCTATGTATGTTCTGTATTGATGTACACTGCCCTGAGCAGGGGAGGGCAGTTTGAAAATAAATAAATAAATAATAAAACTCACTGCTTGCATTTGCTTCAGAAACTGATATGGAGTCAGGAGTATGAGGGTGTAGTATAGTGAGTGAAGGCCATCTGAGACATGATGGTGGCAGACCCATTTCATGAAACCCTCCTATGGCCTAGCAGATGCTGGGGAGTCTGGTTTTTAGAGTCAAAGGAGCATGCATCAGTGGCTTAACCTTTCCACAGCCTCCTCGTGTGCTTTTCTTCTCAGCTGAGCTCCAATACCAGCTTCTGCAAAGGAAGGGGATCAGTGTTCCCCCTAAGCTGAGTTAGTGTGAGCTAGCTCACAGTTTTTTAGCCTCCGACTCACACATTTTTGTCTTAGCTCAGGAAGGGTGGCTCTAGAGCAAACTAATTTATGCAGTAGCTGAATCGCTCGCTCAGAACTTTCATGTCAGTAGTTCACAAAGTAGAATTTTTGCTCACAAGACTCCACAGCTTAGAGGGAGCACTAGAAGGGACTATGGGGAGGTGAGAGGCAGGAACAGGGAGCGTTCAGTTCCTTTCACTCACATGACCTGTTTGCTCAAACACTTAAAACACACACAAACCTTCCCCTCCCCTCTACATGTAAGTGTCCGTAAACAAGCTGATCTCGTTTGGCCTTTAGAACGATTGTTAGCTGCAAGCCAGCAGGTCCCTGGTTAAATTCTCACCTTTGCCACAAACCAATGGGCCAGCTGGCATCTTTTGTCCGCAGCCCGTCTTGCATCAGTGATGGGGGGGGGATAACAGCATAGTGTATGTGTCAGGGCTGTTGTAAGGATCAGTATGTGTGGACTGCATTATCTAAACACTAACTATTATTATTACTGTACTGCTTTTAGGTTCACAGCCCATCATGGATGCACCATCAGTCGTACCTCATGCAGCCCACGGTGAGACCTGCTCCCCCCCCCCCCCAAATTCTGACCCCCTTGTTTAAGGGCACTTTCTCAAACCCCATGGAGAAAGGCCTTGTCAGTTTGGACTGTTTCGCGCATGAGCGCAGGACAGAAAGCAACAGAGAACAGTTTTTTAAAAATCAAATGTGCTCATAGCTTGGGGTTATGCTAGTGATGAACTCAGAGAAGTGAGTTGAGCATTACTTACGAAAACTTTCCTGGTACTCTTGCTGGATACCCTGATCCCAGATATTACATTTGCTCTTCCCTACTGCAGGCTAAGCATGAGGAGGCGGAAAAAACTGAGGGGCGGGGTGAGAGGAACGTATTACTTGGGTCTTACAGGGTGCCTGCAGTTGTTAGCACTTCTTACTGACACATCACTGCCAGA
>NW_015159742.1:437169-474112 GCF_001447785.1 Gekko japonicus
AGAGGGATCTGCGGCTTATGCAGGGGTCTTGCGCTGGTATGCTTTCCGTGCTTGTGTGCTCAAAGCCAAGTAGGGATGGGCAAGTAGGTGCTCCTCTGCCACACGCCTGTGCAAAGCTGCAAATGCGAAGGTGCTCTGGGCCCCAGATGGCTACAGGATGACTCAGCAGAGAAAGTGGAGAAAAGTCCTTTAAAGGGCTGAAGGGGAGGCAGACCCAAGCCATGAATTGCCCCATGGAGACCTCACATTTCCCCCCTTTGAACTTGTTCAAAGTAGGTTTATTATTGACTCACTTTAAAGGGGGAAACCCCGGAAAGCTCACGAGTTACACTCAGAATAAGCATAACATCACGTGAATGTTCCCATTTAATAGTTGGGTTTCCTACATTCCATGTGGGGGGAAATCCCATGTGGAAACAGTGCATGTCATGATTTTTTGGGGCTTTTATGAAGTTCCCTCCTCACCACTGCCCTCTAGCTTTAGAACAAGATATCTTCTACCTGAACCCCTGGTGGACCAGCTTGAGTTCGTATAGGGTGCTGGTTAGTAAATGGTTTTTAACAGGGGTCACTTTTTAACTTAGCAACACCTGGAAGGTCAACAACATTGCTTGGGCCCATGGATTCTGTCATTCCTAGAGGCTTGGGCAAAAGTCTCTTTGGAATTGGGCCCAGCAGCCTTGGCCGCCAAGGGCTCCTCCGCCCCAGTGTCAGCAGCTGGTTCTGCCTCTTTGTGAGCTTGGGAGTGGGCAGAGGAGTGGCCTTCTAAGAGGAGGGCTCTGCCAGACTTGGGTGGCTGTTGACACCACGGGAAAGGGATCGCTTCTACCTATTTATTTACACTCCATGTTTCTTCCCAGTGGTGACTCGGAGCAACTTGAAATACAGTAATAAAAGTACAAAAATACAACAGCCATAGATAAAACAGGAGAAGAGGGAACAAAGGCTTCTAAAGGCAGAGCAGATATCTGCCTCTGTAAACATCTTCCTGCTACCGCTAGGAGGCTATGGCCGTCAGGCCGGGAGACCTGTGGGCGAAAGAGAAAGAAACTCAGCCAGTTCTTCCTCAGCTGCTACTCATCAGCTTGCAGCATCTTCCCCATTCCTGTCCTGCTAGAAATGCCCCCGGCCGTGCCTTGGTTGGGCTGCTGGCCTGAGCAGCTGAGCGTCCTAATAAGGAGGATGGCATCCACCTGGCCCCCTGGCCTCAGGGTCCTCGACTCCACCTCCGTGGAAGCAGGGCAGGTCTTCGAAAGGCCCCCTGAGCAGCAACACAGCCACTTAGTTCAAATCAAACTGAGGAGTCTCGGCGACTCAACCTTGCCCAGCATAACGGGACTGGGAGTTCTGGGGAAGGACATTTTGTAATCCCAGACCCCTTGCTGGGTATTTTGTCACAGGAGAACAGTGGCCAGCAGAGCCACGTGACAGTGGAGTCCCCATCGGATCATGCTGCCTACTCATATCAGTACAACAAGTAACAACAGGTAAGGCCGGGGGGTGGGGGGGAGGATTGATGCGGTGTGGCATGTGACCCTCAAAAAAGTGACCACCAAAAAGTGGAAAGAAGCAGTCAATACTGGGGAATATTTGTTGTGGAAATCAGGCTGTATTTTGAGCTATTGCTTTTCCTCTGGCTTGTTCAGCCGAAAGCTGGAGTAATGGGATATTCTGGTATGAACCAAGGTAGTTGATTGGGAAACTGGATCTGAAATGCAGGAGCCACTGGTATTATACTGGTGTTTCTCTCAGGAGGCATGTGAAAGATAGGTGCATGTGCATTTGTATATTATGTCTTCACGTTCCTTGTTCCTCCAGCATTTCCTGCAGAAATTGTCATTGTAAGGAACAGCAGCCAGGCTGCCATCCAGATCTGAGTGTGGCAATCCTAGTTTTTGGAAATTAAGGCTGCCAGTATCTCCCTTGAATCCACAAGATGTATAGCGGTCAGGATGTCAGACGATCACATCTCCATTCCTCTCATTTGGTGATCGTGGACCAGGCACTATCTTTCTCTGCATAGCCTACCTTACAGGGCTGTTGTGACAGTAAAATGGGGCTATGGGAGAGAGAAGTGCTGTGCACGTGAGCTTTCTGGGAGGAAGGATAGGATTTTTAAAAACTAGTTAAGCGAAATGCTGAGAACACAGGTGCAAATAGTTTTGGATCGCACTGTGCTGCACTCTTAGAGGTGGAAGTGCCCTCTGTCCAGGTACCCAGCTCCACTAGAAGGGGGCAGAAAGACTCGATCCAGTTTCCCAGTCAGTTGTGCCTGAATATATAGAGATTATTCACCCACCCACCCCGCCCTCCCTGGTTGCTTCAGCCCATGGCACAGCCTGCTGCCGCCTGAGTGGGTGGGTGGGAGTAGTCTGCAGTGGCTAATCAGGGAGAGCCAGCAGGGGGCAGTAGTTGAGAGAGGGTCAGGCTGGGGCCAGGGGCCAGCTAGGCTGCAGTCCCCAGGCAAGCCACAATGCTCCACAAGTGACCTTGGGCTGGTCATGCATTCTCTTAGCCCTAGTCTACCTCACAGGGTTCTTGTATGGAATAGGGAAGAGGACCATGTATGCCCACCCCTCACCTGAGCTCCTTGGAGGAGGGGCGGAATAAAATTGTGACAGAGTCTTGATTGTGCTCAGATCTGCTTTTCATTGTGGTTTAATGCTGCCTATCCTGTCTGTTCCTTTAAAGAAGGGCTGGGGCCGGAGACCTGCAGGGATGGTCTCAGTGGGCACAGCGGAAGGAGGACGGATGGGACTCCCGCCTGCAAGAGATCCTCTTCTGCTTGTGTCAGCGCAGACCACATCTGGGTCCAACCTGGCCCCGCCACCCGCCCCGGTAATTGCTTCCGTTTTTCATCCTTCTAGCATGATCGAGTGGCTCAACCCTGAGCAATCACTTCAAGGGAGACAACTTTGGTTTTTTTATTTTATTTGTGCTGCATTTAGAAGATGGAACCATTTTTGTTTTTTTGTTTTTTCCTGCAAAGAAAAAAGTTGCTGGTTTTTTTTTTGTTGTTTTTTTTTAAAAAAAGAAAATAACCACAATAGACTTTTGACACCAAGGAACCAAAGGAGGTTAGAGTGGGGATGGAAAAAATAATGTTCCCCACCCTGAAATGTACAGATGGACTAAGGACTATTTTAATATGAGGAAACCATTTTGGGGCATGTACGCGTGTGTGTGGCTTCCGCGTTTACTTTAACAGCAAAGTCAAGCGCTTTGGATGCCACAAAGTCCCTAGAGAAGAACAATATATATGTCTATATATGTCTATATATATAGACATATATTTTTCCTCTCTCTCCTGGAAAGATTGCTCCGCGCCTCTGAGAGGAAACGTTTGCTCCTTTGAATTTTTTTGTTTTGTTTTTGTTTCCTTTTGTTGTTTAAAAAGTCTTTTTTTAAAAGGACAGATATGCAAAAGTGTTTGAATATTTTTCGTTGTTTTGTAAGAAAACACTCTGAGAAAAGCCCCACCTTGCAGCAGTAGGATAAAAATCAATGCAGACTTTTACTTCTTCTTCTTCTTCTTCGGTGGGATGGGAGGGGGGAGGGATTTTGTTTTGAAAGGATTTATTTTATTATTTCAAGAGGGTAATTTTTTTTCTAAAAAAGACAAATTTACAAAAAAACAAAAAAGGAAATCTACAAAAAAAAATCAACAAAAAAGGAAATCTACAAAAAAAAAGTTGAACTTTGAATGGCAGCAAGAGGGGTTTTAAATGAAACCTGTCAGGATGGAGGGTGAGGATGTGGCTGGTGGCATCTGGTGAACTGAGACCTTTTTATTTTTTGGCATAAACTCTGCCCCAGCCAAAAGAGAGAGAGAGAGAGAGAGAGAAACAGAGTTTGCTCCAGACCTCGATTTCTGCCCTCCACCCTGTCCAATGGGACCGGTTCTTGCTGGATGCTTTGGACTCTGATTTGAGCTTCTGCGCAGATCCTTCTTTGCTTCCACATGGATCTTCCCCTCGCCACTTCCCCACGCCCTGGATCAGGGGAACAATAAACTGATTGAGGAATCTGCTGCCAGTGATGTGTCGTTGCTTCTGGATTCTTGGACATTGAATGGACATGTTGCCAGCTGCAGCGCTTCGCCCCTGGGACACATACACACACACACAGTGCCTTCTGCTGCCTGCGGTCCGGACTGTGCTGCCGTATGCCCATCTCCAATTCCTGCATGCTTGTCAAGCCCAGGTGCACAGTGCATCTATTCTCTTGACAAGCCCGGTTTTTTTTGGGGGGGGCAGGCGATGAAACTTCTGACTGGCGGGGACTGGGGGAGGTCTGTTCCGGTTGCTTTAAACAAAACAAAAAAACCAGGGAGCATCTAGCACCTTGCAGGGGATGGCTGTGCTTCCCCCACCCCAAACAGAGATCCTAGTTACTATGCACGTCCCCCCGCCCCCAGCCCTTGGTTGCTGGCTCCCCAGATTCGCAATAGCAGGAGACTTATGTGCAATAATCCGTCCCTTCCTACAGCGCGTTTCTCTGGAGAGCCTCTTGAAGGTACCAAGTGCTTTAGACACCTCTGCATGTTTCCTCCCTGTTTCTCCTTTCCCCCACCCCAGTCACTTTCCCCAACCTAATGGTGCTAAAAAGTCTTACCTTCTCCACCTTCATAAAATCTCCCCAATCCGGCTGGCATGAAGTTGTCCCTTCCACTTTGTTTTTGAAAGTTGCTTTGTGATCACGGCAGACCTTGCCTTCTCCCCTCTCTCCTTTCTTGGTACCCCACCTTCCCTGCCCAAACACCTATGAGAAAATAGCTCTTATGCCACTGACAATCAGGGAGGACTAACTGCAGAGGCCATACGGGTGTCATGTGAGCCAGGAAGAGCAAGCGTGAGTGAGTGTGTGTGCATGTTATAGGGGGTGGTATTTGAAGAAGGGATTCCTGCTTAATTGGGTTTGTGTATTTCTCAGGACACTTTGGTTTCCTTTTTCCCCCTTTTCGTTTTCAAAAGAGTTTTTAGTACTGTCCTGACTGTGAGTAGGATCAGGTTTATCTCCTAACGAGAGTGCTTGAGGTTTTGGGACATTAAGGGTTAATCGTCACCCACCCCTTTGCTCCCTAGTCTTGGCTGTCGGTTGCCCTTCTGCTGCAGGAGCTCTTAGTTGGCAGGGGCAGAAGGGGAACAAGTCTGAGGAGTTCCTGGACTCCCCCCCCCTTAACTTCTCAGATCCCAGCACTGATTGAGAACTCTTTAGTATCTTGGGAGCCATGCCTGACATCCATTTGCTGCCTGAATCAACTCAGCCTGATCGTTTCCCCACACGTTTCTGAGCTATACTCAAGTGCCTTCATTTGGGCCTACGTGGTTTTGAAACCATTGTGAATCTAAGGGTTGAAGTTTCTTTTGTGGTTCCAGATGTAATAACTTGGGAGTGGAAGAGGGGCAGAAGAGTCTTTAAAATAGGATCCCAATTGACCCCGTGGCCATTTGAATGCCCAGCAAAAAGGGCATTGCTCCTAAGACACGGGGAGAGCCACTCTCTTCCCCTTTGTCATCATTCATGAGAATGGCTGCATTCCAGTTAGTACAAGGAAAGCCTCTGAGGGGTTTGCATCCCACACTGTTATTTTTCTTCCTCTGCTGATTTCATTGCGTCCCTAAGATGCCAGCAACTGCAGTTTTTTAATACAGATATGGACTGTAATCCAAAGAGTACTCGAGGTGTGTGCAAATGCTTGCTGCTTGGAGGTTTTGGGGGTTTTTTTGGGGGGGGGGGTCACCTAGCAATTCCTTGCCATTGCATGAGGATCTACTCCCAAAGTTCCTTAATGTGTCACAAACAGGGAGTTGCTGCTTTTAGGAGAGCAGAGCATGTCCATCCAGCTGTTTGAATCATGGCCCAAGGGGCACAATATGCCAAGTAGTTCTCTTGCATCCCACTGAAATGAATGGGAGCTACTCCAGAGCATCTGAGCCCTCTCCTGCCAGTCCCTGTCTTTTCAGTGGGATTTGTCCAAGAAAATGTCCTTGTAGAAGTCCATGAGTCCAGAATCACCGACCTGTTAGGGTGCTGGGCAATAGCAAATAAGTGGCTAATAGAACCCAAATCCGGGGGGAGGGGGGACACCCACAAGCAAATGGAACCAGGATGGTGCTGGAAATAATTAGATTTAATATACCACAGTCCCTTTGAAAATTACAGTTTTCTAGAAAATATGAATTGTTTAAAAAACAAAACAAAACTGAGGGTGAATATGTCTCCTGGTTTTCTTCAGTATTCATGATTTTAATTGCACACGCTTTTAGAAAAAGCTTCTGGTCTTAAATTAGCAGAACTTGGAAAATGCTAGACCTTTAATACTGCTTCCCCAGGAGGGATGTGTTTATTCAGCCCCAGATCTAGTGCCTAAAACTTGGTGCTTGTGCCTAAGAATGGTAAATGTTTATCTAATCCAGTGATTTTTTAAAAAACTGACTCTTTTTTATGTTATACTCCTTTTGTGGCAGCAGGCAATGTATGCATACTCATGATTAACGCTAAGCATGTGAGTTCTTAATCAAGATTCCCACTGTATAGAGAACTAGGCTGTAGGTCCCTACAGACCATATATAGCACATGTCAACATGATCTGCTTGTCTTCTTGGAAACAGAGAGATGGGGAAATTGATTTAATTGTAGTTCACTTACTACAGTGCCCAGTCATGGTTAATGCAAACTGTGGTATGTAAACTTGCTTCAAACCATGCTTTTACTTTCTACATTACAGGCAGTCTTTCATCACATGGTACTCGTATATATTACTTAATCCTGGTTAAGGAAAACTAACCATTGCTAAGCATAGAGCAAACATCCCATTTCCCTAGAGTAATCCAATTAAGACAACACCCTGAATCAATCTCTGTAGTGCTCAAAAAGAGAGTGCAGACCAATAAACCCATGGTGCAATCCAACAGGAGTGGGTTATAACTCTGGACTTTTACCTGGGGGTTGGTCCCATAAAATTTAGAGGACTGCACCATTCAGAGCAATGGGATAGTCACAAATCTGTAATTACACTGCAGTACTCTTTACCAGCCCCACTGAACTGATGGGATGTGTCATTTGATGCCCATGGAGATGCACAGTACCCCTCAGAAGCCACCCGTTGCTACGTGCAACTAGTTGGCTTATGGCTAGAATGGGATTGGGCCAACAGAGCTTCAGGTCTCTGACTGATAAATCACAGTTTTTCTTTTCTACTGATCAAACCATAACCCTTTGTAACACTATTTCTGCTTGCACAGCTGGGATTGGTAGTTTTAGTCTTCTTATTTAGGAGGGCAAGGTAGGGGCAGGGAATGTGAATTCTGTCTCCTACACGTTATCAATTCTGACATTCTTAGCACCAGGGCTATTTTTGGGCAGGAACGCACAGGAACAGAGTTCCAGCTGGCTCCTGAGTTGGCCACGCCCAGTAGGAACTCATTAGCATAATAGGCCACACCTAACAGCAGAAACTCATTAGGATTGTCTACATTAGGGGTGTGTGGCCTAACATGCAAATAAGTTCCTGTTACAAAAAAACAGGGTTTTGACAACAAAGTAAACAGAATAAGAAGCAAAAGGTGGGTGTGACTGGATAACCACACTTCTGGTAACATGGGTGTGTGTGGCCTAATATGCCAATGAGCTGTGCTATCAGGGGTGTGGCCTAATATGCTAATGAGTTTCTGTTGTTGGGTGTGGCCTATTATGCTAATGAGTTCCTGCTGGACTTTTTCTACAAAAAAAGCTCTGCGTAGAACCATGTTCTCAGTCAGAGAAGAGCATTTTGTAAAAACACTAGCTTGGTGGCCAGATTTTATTTCCACTTTCTGTGCTTGGATCAGGAAGCTGCTGTCGATATCTACTGGCTACCTAATCTGCATACTTACAATGAGAAAGCAACTGCTGAAATTCAGCTGTTATTAAATACAAGCTTTATCCTAAAATAGAGCTTCGAGTTGCATGTCAGAAATTAATGTGAGAAACTTGCATTATTTTCTGCATCTTTTTCTCAGTGTCCTCAAAGACATGGATCTGCTATACAGCTGGCATTTCATGTAGATGACATTTGTCCCAAGCCACAGAACATGAGTATGCTGAATAGTTATATCCATTTAAATGAACTGTCCCAGGTGTGCAAATTTCAGCTGTGCAGAACATGACATCCTGCAATGCAGCAACACACTTGTAACCCCATTGCTATCACCTATTCAGAATCCCACATCCACTCTTATGCAGGATACCCTGTGAATACATACCATGTGAGCAGACCAAAGCTTCCCTCCCATTTCCTGGGACAGTGCAGCAAGTTTGGATGTGGAGCGTATGAGTTATCCTGAGTGTGCATGCACGCACAGAAACCCTCTGACATATTGGTCTCTTTGCAATTTGTTTCTCTGCAGACTTGTTCCATCTGTTTTAGCATCTAGCCGGTGTGTGCATGCACTAGCAAAAGCACCCCACCACACACACGTTCCTGGTGGGGGTATCACTTGGCAGAAGATAGGAGTCTGGGCAAAAGTGCATGATGCTACATCCCTTACCCCCCACCCCCAGCATGTCCCATTGGTGGTGTCTGCATCAGATCCTGTCCTTGGGGGTCCAGAGGGTGATCTCGGCACATGGCTGGAGGAGTGGGGAACAAGCTTGACCTTGGCTTCCATTCTGATGCCCTTGCATCCAGTTGGCATTTTCCCCCTTTCCCATTGGCCAAAGATGCAGAAAAGGATCATGGTCTCCGTGAGCAGGCAGAGGGTCTAAGGTGCCACATACAGTTGCCTAGTAAGGACCAATATGATGGGAGAGAACAGACAGGAAGCAAGGACAGATGGGGCAGTGGCTAAGGGAAGAACAGGACGGAGAGGGTGTAGAGACAGAAGGAAAGCCACGTAGG
Organism: Gekko japonicus; assembly: GCF_001447785.1. Lineage (NCBI taxonomy): Eukaryota > Metazoa > Chordata > Lepidosauria > Squamata > Gekkonidae > Gekko > Gekko japonicus. The sequence continues at coordinate 446,051 of NW_015159742.1, forward strand.
GGCAGGAAGTGAAGATGAAGTTGTGACAATGGACCGGGGGGGAGGAATGGATGTGTGTAAGGATGGACGCTAGGGTGTGCGTGCATGCAGGCATGAGCAAGAGTATGTGCAGTGGGCATAGATATAGGCCATATACTTCATCACTGCAAGCTTCCTTGTGGTCCTAAGCCCTGTTCTCATGCCTACCCCCTTTCCCCTAATGCTCTTCCTAGCTTTCCTCTCCCACCCCCCAGCCATACTAAAGCCAAACTGGTCCCATGTGGTGATTTCACTTCCACCCCATTCTTCCATGTCTGGAAGGAAGCAGAGCAGTTGGGCAAGGGCTGGGTTCCCACCAACCTTATCTGTACCCTCACTTGGCTGCAGGGACCAGCTTGAAACAGCTCAAAGAGCAGCGGGCAGGAAGGCACTAGGCTTCATCATTACTCTTGGCTCTTAACCTGAGCCCTAGTCCCAGAACCGTTCCCCAGAGCTTTTAGCTGCGCTGGCACAGGACAGGGAAGTCATGCGGCTCTTTACTGCATTCTGGATGTCAACAGTGAGCGGCTGGCAGCAAGCTGAAACCATGCTTCGGAAGCCAGAGTACCTCGGCATGGGGACTGAATGCAAGGAACTGGGGTGTAGGAGTGCAGATCTCTTGAGCTGCTAGATTTTTAATCTTGTGCCTTGATTTCCCCTGTCCCATTCTGCCAGTGGGGGAACTGTTCCCTGCACTTTAAAACTTCCCATCCAGTAAAGGCCTTTTCCTGTCAGCTTCCCTTCCCCAGCCCTGTCCAAACTCACACCCACACGGCCGGCCCTGTGCTCTCTGCCCCAGTTTCCCTCTGCAAGAAACCAACCCATCTTGCCTCTCCTGCATCACGCTTTGCCCCCATCCAGCCTGCCACCACACTGGAGGAGGAAGCAGCCAGTTGCCTCTTAAGACCCGGCAGACTGTGGTTAAGCCTCAAATCTCTAGTCCCTTTTAAATGCTGGTATTTTTTAAGACAACCAAGCTCCATTACCCGGAAACTCCATCTACCACCCCCATGCTTGCATCAAAACCTGTCCTTCTTGGAAGTTGGTGGTGCTATTAAAAACAAACACCCCGGTTCAGAACGTCCCTTCATCATTATGCTCACCAGTTCCAGTTTTACATCAGTTAGCTCCACATCTACCTCACATGTACTTGCAGTTCATTGGCATATCCTGAACCGGCAAACTGCACCTTCTCCAAGGGACAATCTCCCTCCACCCCCATCCTATGTAATTTTTCTGGGCTCCTGTGCTTTGCTTAAGTGGGAAGAAAGAAGGGGAATGTTTGTTTTGACAAAAAAACAAAAACAAACGCTGTGTTGCTGCTAGTTATTGGGAAGTTTGTTAATGCACCACCTTGTGCTTCCCCCACCTTTGTAAAATGAATTATGCTGAGTTTGTTGATTTTGATAGAATGGAAATGGTTTGTCCGAGGTGTGAGGGGCATAGTTTTATGGCCACCACTTGGGACCCTGACCATGGCAAGAATTGATAATAAAACTGCTTCCTTTTTTGTTCATCCCTTGCACTTCAAAGCCTTTGTGGCTGCATTGCTTACACTGGAAAATATGACAAAAGATTTCCAACTGGAAGGGAGGTCAAGGAATGGCACTGGCGATCATTTCAGGCCACTGGGCCACAGCCTTTTTAAAACCAGACTTGCCAAAGCAAGACAGTGGCTTATCATCATGACCCATCCTGGGAATGCTTGAACCATCAAGAACTAGTAAAGGGAACTAGCCTTTGAGCAGGCCACCACAATTGCTTTAAGACTCCACACCCTCTTAAAAGCTTTAGCCAACTATGGAATTCACAGGAGGTTAGGAGGGGCATCATCGGCCCCGAGCGACTTAGCTCATAGACATTAGTTTCTAATTTTCAGTCTCTGGGTGTCAATGTGAAGGCAACAGCCTAACAATAGCTAGTGACACGATATTTGCAGAGATGATAGGAGTGCAGTTTTTACCTAGTGTCATAATCTGTTTTTGAAAAATAACCAAAGGTTACAAGTAGACTGGTCTGTAAATTATGTTTAGTACCATGGTGCTGTTAAAACTTCCTCAAGCACTTAGATCTGGCTGGTAACGGCAAACAGGCAGCCAAATGGGCCATCGGTATGAATTAGGGTGACTGCTCTAAGCCACACTCTCCCAAATGAAAGACTGTAGTGTGGCACTCCTTGGAATGACGTTTCTGTCAAAAGCGAAATGATGCTTCTGCCAAACACCTGTTCCTCAGCTGGAAAACCAGTGTGTAATACAGCAACATAGGTCATAGGCTATCCTGAACAGGCCGGCTAGCAATCAGATCATACTCCAGTTCCATTCCAATAGGGCATGCAAGTCTCCAGTTCCAGTCTTCTTCTGAGTGCCAGCGGGTCTTGCTGTTCCACGGAGGATACCAACAAACTCAGAGAGCGCCGTTTCATTGGGGGGTGGGGGAGAGAAGGGACAGAATCAATGTTTTGTCTTCCAAAAGCTTCACTTTGCCAATGGAGGAGTTGAAACAGTTCACGTGATTACGATCTGGCATTTCAGTGGCCATAAAATATTGAAAGAACAGAGTTTTGAACATTTATAAGGTACCGGAATATGTACATGGTCACTTGTGAAGGCAGCACTTGATATTCTTCCTGCATGTCTTCCCCTTCCCTAGCAGGAGAGGCCAGAGTTGAGTTGCGGCCAACACAACGGTGGTCCAGCCTACTTGACAACATCACCATTTGGTTGCCTCTTTGCTCTGGAATAATGTACCCTTTTTGTTGGTAGTTTTGATGGCTGCACCAATGCCTTGCCCTGTAGCAAATTGCCATTAAAAGCAATACTCACCCACCCTAAGCAATATCTGTCTCATGCTGGTTTGTGTCTACAGCAGGTTATGTCCAATGTGTTTTAAAATACATAGCAGCCTTTCAGCTAACTTCCTTTGAAATTACACCCTTGCCATGGAGTCTTGTACACAGGTCTTTTGTGAACCCTGGGGATGGAGCACCAGCTTACCTCTGGCTCGGTTTCTGACTCAAGAAACGCCAAACTCCATTTTGAAACTACTAGAACTCTCATGGACCATTTTCCCTTCCGTGCTTCCATTTGCTACAGATTTGGTGGGAGTTCTTGAACCCTCACCTCACTTCATGTCTCCACTAATTTTACCTGCTTGTTTTATTTATGTACCTAGGACTATTTGTACAGGTTTTTTTTTAATTGAGAAGTTTCTATAGTTTTGTACCTTCCATGCTACAGCCAGGCCTGTTTCTCTCTCTCAACCCCGTACACCTTCCCCTCTATAGAGCTCTGACTGGTCTCATTTTGAGCAATTTTTGTTTTTAAATAAAAAAGGTAAAAAAACAGTTACAGCTTGATTACTTCTTGGGAGTTTTTTTCCCCCCGATTGGTTTTTGTGCTGATAATCAGGTTTCTAGGGGGATGCTGGTAATTCTATTCATTGCACTAAAATTATTTTCAAAGTCATATCAGTGAAATTAGTTATCCTTTAACATAAATCAAGCCCACTCTTTTTCCAGGAACCTCTTTCTTGACTACTGAAGTGAGGTCATAATTAGTGACAGCTTTTCAAAACCAGCAGTCTTGCCCTGCTGCATGCAGCCACGGTGGTGGATGTGCCCTGTCCTTTTTCTGTGAAGGAGCAGGGCACTCCTGCAGGCCTAGTCAATGCTCTGTGTGAACCATTTGTGAACACTACCATGAAACCCAAAACATCTGCAATGTACAGTGGTTCTTCCAACAGGATGAATAGAAAAAGTACTATCTACAGAGAATGTCAAAATCACTGCCCTAATGCATTTGTGCTACCCTACTCCATCCTCAGAGGGTTGTTGGGTGGGTGTGTTAAAATAGTAAAGGCAGCAGGAATCACCCCACCCTGGTGTATTTGCTTGTACTACAATACGGTAGCAAGTAAGAGGAGAAAGCTGTGAGCAACCATGACGCCAGATGGTGTGCATGAAGCAAGCTGAATAAAATGAGACCCTTTGTCCTTTACGACAGAAGAAATTTGGCTCACAAACATAAGGAGCTTATGGGAATTATAACGTTTCATGTATTGCTTCTTGACTTGGAGAAGTGCAGGCCCTGCTTAAGAAACCAGCAGAAGAGACTGGAATGCAAGGCTGATTAGCCCTGCTCTGCACCCCCTACACTGGTCACTCATCTCAAACACTTGCATCTGAAGACTCAATGGGTACCTGCACTAAGAAGATCAAGTCCTGAATAACATGGTCAGGACTGTGCATTACACACAGGTGTGGAATGTGCAACTGAATTAAAAAAAACTCCCCCACTTTTAAAGGCGCAAGGTCCTAACCCCTTATGCTGAGAAAACAGCCATGAAAGGAAGGACAAAGCTTCTTGCAGTTGCAAGATTTGGCGTTTTCTACACCACAAATATCGCCATACACTCTAAAGCAGGGGTGTCAAACATATGGCCTGTGGGCCAAATCCGGCCCTTGCAGAGCTCATATCCAGCCCACAAGCAACTGGCTCCCTCCTACTTCTTTCATGAGTCACTGCTCACTTCTTCAGTTACAGCTAGAATGTGAGTCCATTGGTCCTTATATCTTGGAGAGTTGAGTGACTTCAGATGCCAAATGACAATAGCAGGCATTAGTAACCAGGATTTTAGAATAGAAATTAAAACACTTGATTTGGAAAATAAATGCATGGGAAACAATCCAGCTAAGAACAATAAGGAAGAGTGTGTGCTGTTGCATTAGACCAGTCCTACGTCCCACTTGAGCTGTGGTGGCTCAAGTGGTTAAGACGCTGAACTGCAGGTTGTGGAAGGTCAGTAGTTCGGCAGTTCGAGACCCGAGTGTGCCGCATGACGGAGTGAGCTCCCATCTCTAGTTCCAGCTCCTGCCAACCTAGCAGTTCGAAAGCAAGAAATTGCAAGTAGATAAATAGGTACCACTTCAGTGGGAAGGTAACAGTGTTCCGTGCGCCTTGGTGTTTAGTCATGCCAGCCACATGACCACAGAAACGTCTTCGGACAGCGCTGGCTCTTCGGCTTTGAAATGGAGATGAGCACCGCAACCCTACAGTCGGATTTGACTGGCTTTTGAGCAAGGGAACCTTTACCTTTACCTTACTTCCAAATGAATTGCTGCCCTCGGACTTCAAATATAGCAGATGACAGTTGCTGTAATTACGTTTAAAAATAACCTCACTTCCAAGCCCTCTAAAATCAAGTCTGCACCAAACTAAATCAAGTGAAATAGTCTACTTTAAAAATGAATTAACATATGCAAATGACTGTATTCCACCACTCCACCTCTGACCTGAGGGCTGATTCACCAATTCATAAATGGTTGCATCAAAAGAATTCTTGAAATTTACATGGCATAAACAGGGTTGTAAAAGGCAGCACACCTCAAAATGAGGATACTAAGGCTACATCTACACGGGGATACAAACCCCCCAGTCATGGCAGCAGTGTCCCCGTCCCATCCCCAGGCTGCTGTTGCTCCCCTAATCCTCCCTTCTTGCCTGTTTAAAATAGCGAATGTGACAGCAATTGCACCAGAAGCCCCTCCCCCCCTTTCTCTTTCTCTGCTGAGCTATGCCATAGCCTACAACATGGCTCAGCAGGGAAAAGAAATGCCCTTTAAAGGGCCAACGGGGGTGGGGGGGGGTGGGGTGGATGGCATGTAGCAACAAGCTGCCTGGTGTTATTCTGAAACCAGAGTGTAGCTCCTTTCCACCTGTGGCCACCCTGTAGTTCTCTTTTCACAGCAGATTTATTTTTGATCCTACTTAAATGGGGAAGCCCACGTTGTGCTCACAATAAGTGTGAAGTGCAGACATTCCCATTTAATTTGGGGGCTCCCTGCAAAAATCTACATGTGGAGGCAGCCCTGTAAAAATCTTCCCTCTTCAATGCAGTTAAAGGCGATTAAGTACTTGACAAGCATTCAATGTTTTAGAAAGTCCTTTCTCAATATGCAGCAGTAGCTACTCCACCCGTCGGACCTTGCATGGAACCTTCCATTGGCAACGATGGGGTTATGTCCCCTTTACAAGATCATACAGTTTAAAAAAACAAAAACTTGAACTGCATGAAAGTAACCCCAAAGCCTGTGCCACAAGAAGTTCCATTATGTAATGTTCTCAATTCACATAATTCGTTTGTCAGGCATGGGAAAGGACCTTCTTGAAGCCCTGCTCACTGGAAACCCCCACCCACCTGCTCCTCAGCCATACAGTGAGCCCTGCCAATGTGCTTTCCAGTCTCTCTTTGGCACTAAGAACTAGGAAATTCTCATTTTCCAAACCAAAGCTTATAAAGATATTTGGGATACTGATGTTGAATTGAGGCAACTGAGTATACACGCCCTGGTCATTATTTCACTAGGCAATGGGACATGTTGCTAAGGACGGAAGAATCAAGAGGACACCCAAGAATTGTAAATATCCAGCTTGTATCAGACTCCTGTGAGAAAAGACGACATCCTCAAGCACATTCTTCTCTATCAAACGTGGGTGGTTTTTTGTTTATTCTTTGAAACTTGACAAGCACTCGAACATCTGTACTTGTGGAAACATCACAAGGAAACAAAACAGGAATTCTAGACTTTTTTCCCTTCCTTTTAAACCTTATTAAAAATGAGGTTGGTCCTAAAAATATAGAAAGAAATCAATTTAAATTCACAAAAAACTGTACATTATCAAAAATTCACTAAAACAAACACATTTGGTTATTCATATAAAAAGTCTGATTCCCCCACCCCATCCCCCCTTCCTGTTGTTCAGAGCATCTTAAAGGATGGTGAATGGGTTGGTTCCTTTCTGATAATAAACCAAGAGGGGAGGGAAAAGCCAGCAGTTGAATAAGGCCAATTCTAGTAATTTTTAAACTCAGTTTCAAAAAAATCCATGTAACTTAAAAAAACCCAACGAGTTTATAAACTGATAAGATCATGGAGGATTCCCTAATGAAGACAAAGATTAGGACAAACCTGGATTCACTGTTTTATGGTACAAGGGTTTGCATCTAAAAATGTGAACATTTTTATAACAACCTCCTCCCCTCCAAAAATGTCCACAAACCCAACAAACAATACTTGCAAAACTACAGCTTTCCCATGACTGAAGAGGGGAGAAAAATCCCAAACACAGCAGAAAGAAATCACTTTAAAAAAAACAACACCACCAAAAAGAAGTTTGTTACAGCACAAGTTTAGATAAAATATAAATATTTATGCTTAATATAAAGTCAGTTTCAAATAGACTTCAAATCTACCTCTTTATTTAAAAGCAAAAAAAAAAAAATCCCAAAATTTAAAATAAAATAAAAGTTTGAGGTTATCCGATAGAAAAAAAGGCTACGTTTTGTTGAAAACAATTGAGGGAGGGAAAAGTGAGATTGGGGTGGAGGAAGCACAGAAAGGGACTTTCAGCCTCCAGGCTACATCACCTGTGGTTACACTTTACTTACATCAGTGCTCTTGCAATTGGATTGGTTGACGCGGGTTGGGACACAGACAAACGCGCACACGCACACACACACAAATCTCACCCAGATGTAGCACAGCTGGATATGGGGGAGGAAAGCCATCTCCTGATGAAACCCTGCCAGCCGTTTATCTGCCCCTAAGTGATACCCGTAATTACAATGGTTTGAGGAGCTAGGCTGGATATGAAAAGCAGCAAGGGAGTTCAGGTTTCAGGGTGTGGCTTTCCACCCCTCTGATCCACTCAAAGTTAGGGGAAGTGAAAGAACCAAGGGGTTCTCCCAGAACAGGGACTATTGGACCAGCATTCTGCAACAGAGACTGGAGAAGAAGAACCAACAGCCGCAGCACCCCCTGTTCTAAGACAGCAGACAGCTGGATGGAATATGACTCAAGGCATCTCTAAGCCCACAATGTCGGTGTGCTGCACAGGTCAGGGGAATCTGTTTCCCCAGACAGCAGTCTCCCTAGAAACCACTGCTCAGCAACAGAGTGAGAGGCATGCCGAGATCGTGTTATTACCTGGAATACAGAACGCCATAGAAGACTCTCATGTTCTACAAGGAGGTGACTTTTGGATAGATGCTGAACTAGGAACTATAAAATAGCAAGTTTCTCTTATGCTTGTTAATAGCTACTTTACCGACCAATTTTATTACCGACCAAAAGGAACTATAAAATAGCAAGTTTCTCTTACGCTTGTTAATAGCTACTTTACCGACCATTTTTGGAGGGGGGGAAATAAGCTGCTATCAAGACAATCAGATTTTTAAAAAAAATGTTTTGATCTCCCATGCTTTGACAACAGACAGGGAGAGAAGATATAACACAACAGGAGGTGATCTGGATTCAGTCGCAAGGAGTCTTGTCTGGCCAGGTGTCTGGCATCCAAGCACCAATGAGCTGGAAGAACATCATTTAGAGCTCATTTTTTCATTGAACTTCTCTTCTTCAATGTGGCCACAATCCCTCAGAAAATCTCCTGCATAAATCCAGATTGCCTGTGCCTGATGTCACACACACAGAGCGCCCATTCATCCATGTGGAGCTTGTGTCAATTTCCAGTAAATGGCTCACGCTGTTCAATCATTACCCACAGTTGCTGGAATCAAACACCCCATCTGAACAGTGGCTGGGCCGAGGCCTTCCAGAACTGTAAGGCTCTCAGGCCGCAACAAACACTGCATTTTGTGGCTCTGTCACAAGCGTTAACAGTTACCTTGCCCACACAGGAAAGTCAGTACTGATAAAAGATTATGCTTTCCCCCTCCGGGAGGCTTGACGAGAGATCGGCAGAAGGGCTAAAGTATTAATGGGGGGGGAGCATGTGTGTGTGAGTATAAACAGGCCATTAGTAAGTACATAGAAAGTGTAGACAGAAACAAGAGGAAAGACCTAACAGCAGCTCCAGATCTTTAGACCGGGGGCAACCGTGGACATCACACAATGGTTACAGGATCAGCATGAGCAACTCCATCTTCATCTTTTCATTCTTCCTGTATAAACTCACTAAGCAGGAACTTGCACATCTTGTCCACACAAACTACATTGCTTGTTATACAGGAAGGACATCTGTCTTCACTTGCATGCAACATCCAAAGTTGCACTTAGACTGAAATCCCTGTCATGGTAACTGAAGTTGGCAGCACTTCAGACCCCACAGGGTTAATTCATGACCAGGCAACAGGAGGAGAAACTTTCTCCTAACATCTTGCCCTTTATCAAACCGGGTATTGGGTGAGCCATTTGAGAATGGAAGGACTGCATTTTTCCTTCATAAGGGGGTTAAATCCGACATCCTTCTCAGGGAGGAAACACCTACATTCGACTGGGAGTCATGTTCCAGGCAGGAAACAAGCAATCCCACCACGCACGCACAAAGACAAGACTTCGGATCAATCTTCGTAGACAGTAGCCATCCCTGAGGAACAACACCGGGGAAGGGGGGGGGGAGAAGCACTCAATAAGGCCAGGAACCCATGACACAATTTCCACAATTCCTGAGGAGCTGACAGGGCGATCCCAAAATACAGTCCTTCCCTCCCAAATGCATGACCCACTCACCCCCACTCCTGCAAGTTTAGGAGTGGTCTTTTATAGCCTAGTGACAGTACAGCACACTACCCACGGACAGAGGGAAGATGAGCCTGTAATACAAAGGTCTACTCTGGGGTGCAGCAATCAATACATGAGCTTTCCCTGTTGGAAGTATTCCACGTGGAGTGGGAAGGTTCATCCAGATTAACTCTGCTTGGTTTGCCTAGCAAAAATATGATCTAGTCGATATCCTCTCCTTGCTGGACATTTGTTCTGGATTATTCCCATTTTGTTCAACTCCCTTAGAAACAAAATCTGGAATAAGCCAATGCTGAGCATGCACACGCAAACGGGGATATTGATCTGGATTAACTGAGGCAAGGGACATAAAGACCTCATGTACAGGAGAAGAGACGAAGCTAGGGGATCACTGCTCAGAGGAAGCCCTAGGTCCTCCTGGATAAACAAGGAACATGTGGCTTGAAGGGACACCGCGCATTACAACAAGACCCTCAAAAGAGAAAGCTCACCTTGCACCCAGCAAAGCACAGCTCCCTGCCTCCCCCCCCCACTCTTCCCCTCTCCCTCAATATGCTGCAGCTCCAAACCAGACCCTTGGTTTCAGAAAGAAGTCTGGAGAATAAAGGAATTAGTCACAACCATGGTAGATGTTGGTAAGGAAGGAAGCAAGAATTAGGAGGGACAAGAGTTGGGGTCCAAGGTGGGTGGGGGAAGAGAAGCAGCATGTTTCAGTGTCATCAATGTTGTCATTCCCAGAGGCAGGAGTGATCTGCTTTTACACGTTTCAACGCAACTCTAAAAAGGAGGAAAACTTAACGTCCATGTTACTGGCCATTAATGCATGGTACTGACACTGCACAGAAAAAAGTGTTCTTACACATTCACTAAGAACTATTGCTATTATTAAATAGCCCCAGCTAAGGTGGGGTTGTGGGTGGTGGATTTTCCATCTGAAAAAAATGATTCCCCCCCCCCTCTCTCATTTCTTTTTGGCTTAGACAGTCAGAGAGTTTGTGTTGCTTGGAGCGAAGAGATGGGGGGGGGAGGGCTTCCGAGGATCCAGGCAGTGGAGAAGGCTGCCCCACTGTCAAATGCCAATCCAAGTCCAGGCATTGTGAGAGGGAAAACAAGGAACCAGCAGGTAGCAGGATGAACTCCAGATGAGACAGTGTGCAGCGCAGGGTAAAAAGGAAAGGGCTTCCCCATGGGCCCCCTCTCACCTCTCTCCATTCTGCTAGCTTCATGGGTTTGTCTCATGTTTTCCCTGATAAAACTCCTCCCACCGGCTCTCAAAAAACTTGCGCATGGCCAGCCCTGCCTTGCCGACATCCGACTCATCTTCATTAAAGGTCCGGCAGTTGTCAAACACCAAGACAGCATCAGCAGCAAACTCCTCGCAGCTCGTGTACCTGGGGAAGCAAAGCGGCAATCAGCTTTGAGGAGAGTCCAAGAGGCCCGACACGAACCAGTGGGGATTTAGCCCCTTCTGTCTACCTCTCATAGCTTGGAATCTCCCACCTCTAAAGGTCTATCCCTAATCCTCGCCTTATCTAAGCATGTGGGGGGGGGGAGAGAGAGATAAGGAAGATTAAGCTCCTAATTAAGAATCTGGGAAACAGAAAACACCACTCCTAGCAGTATGCCCAGATGAGCAGAGTTGTTTGTTTTTAGAGAACCTTCAAACTGTTTCAAGTTGCAACTGAAACTGCAGTTATTGCAAATGGTTTTATGCTCATGATACCCTAGCAATTCTCTGAAAAGCATTACAATCTTCAAGTGCCTTAATCTTGGGCTTTGCCACACATTAATTCTGTCCACTGCATCACCTCATCCCAATTCAATTCAAATTCAATTCAAATACCTTTTATTGGCATACAATATTAGAAGCATTTACCAATAATACAATCCAAAAGAAATTATAAAATAGATAGTCGTGGCTATGTCAGGCCTAACTCAAGTTGTCACAAGCTAGATTTGATCATACAAAAGATGCCTGAATCATAAAATAAATTGGCATTCTAAACTTTTAAACTTAAGTTTTTAGACTTATAAATTAAGAATCATTAATATGATCAGGGTCACTCTTCCGTTTTATAAAGCCATGGAGAAACTTAGCGGTCAGTTCAATTATCTCCAGATCTCGTGAAGCAAGGAGAAATTGTACCTTGATTCTATCCGATTGGCCTGCTACCAACCTAAGGGGGGCTTCTATAAAGTCCACCCGAATGTCATTTAACAATTTACAGTGTAAGAGTACGTGCTCAACAGTTTCTATTTCTCTTCTATTACATCCACAGAACCTGACTGAATAAGGAATTTGCTTATATCTCCCCTCAAGAATAGCAGAGGGGAGAACATTAAGACGGGCCAACAGATAAGCTCTACACATTTGCGGTGAGGTCAGGCAGAAAAAGTAATATGGTAGAATCACCTCATCTCAATGTTAAGTTGGGGCACCAAAGAGTCAGCTATTAAATCTACTCTTACATTTACAATGCTTGGCTTTCAAAACCCAGCTACGAACTACTTCTTTCCCCATACTCACCCGCCCCGTAGCAACCGTGCCCTCATGGTGGCAAAGTCCATAGGATTTTTGATGATTTTGCGGTAGCCAGGCACCAACCGGGGGTTGACAGGTTCCAAGAAGGGCCAGGAATGCTCATGTGACTCCATCTCCATTAGGATGATCCTGACAAAACAGGCCCAAGACATGGTAAGGGGACAATGGAACTGAGGAGGTAGTCAGTACAAGATGAAAGGCTCTTCCAAAGAGCAGCACTCAAGGACTTTGCAGGGCAAAGCCAATTAGGGATGAACTCCTCTCACAGCTGGAAGCAACTGTTTCTACTCCTTCTCCAACAAGCCACATTCTCCGTGCCCCCCCTCCCAATTCTCCATAATGTCTCCCTTCCCACCCCCACCACCCAATTCTCCATAATGGCTCCCTGTGATCCCAACTGCAAGGGAACACCTACTCGCAGAAGGTAAGGTCAGCACACTGGCCTCGTGTAGACACTCTTCTTCTTTTGGAAGGAGAGAGGCCTTCGCCTGAGTATCGGGATGGTACACTGGCCAGATTACTGCACTGCTGGGATGCTGCTGCCCGGGGGCGAGGGCTGGGCTCTTCATTCCCCAAAAAAGCACCAGCGCTATAAGCTTTCCGCTTCTTGCCCCGCCGGAGAGAGCCATAGTCATCCTGGTATTCTCCTTGCATCTGCAATATAGAAAAATGGTATGTGTGTGGGTATTTTTATTAATGCCTGGACTTGCTAGCCTTTCTGGGACTTTTTATTAACACATGGATTTACTTTCCTAAGGCAGAGTACCAAACATCCAACGTAATCTGTGAGGGATAATCCATATGGGCATGCACAGAACATGTATCCCACCCCCCACCCCCAACTATACACAGAGTGGACTGTGAGGAAGAGGAAATCCTGCTGGATCAAGAGCAGTCCAGGGAGCTTGGGGTGAGCCAGACTAGGGCCTCTGTGGAGCCAGCACCTGAGCAACGCAGAGGGAGCAGAACCAGTCACCAGCTGGCACCTCGGTCATCTTGGGCCGGTGGCAGTAGAGGTGGCAGCCACGGTCGCAGCTGTCACATAACAGCAGGTTCTCATCATCATCCCCTTTTCGGCACACTAGGCAAGTCTGAAAATAGGGGAAACGGGCAGCGGTGAGGACCAGCCCCAAGCCAGCCAAAACCCTATTCAAAGGATAGTCCTAGGCCAAAGCTGAGACCACTCCCCTCTCCCTTCCTGCAGTATCAGAAAAGTTTCATGGGTTATGTATTTGCATGCACTCATTTACAGGTGTTTATGTTTCCAGCCCTGAAACAACTCTAAGCCTGGCCCAATGTTCTTTCCTTACCGCTCTGACAACTGATTTCTCCCAAGCAATAGAACGTTCCAGCTGATAAATGCAGAGGGACACTTGGGCAGCACTGTGGCATCGCTCCAGTGTCTGGCGCCACGTCCGCATCCGGGGCGTGATTTCATACGTGCTGCAGAAGAAGAAAGGGGGGGGGGACTCTCAGATTTTTGTAGTGTGTAGGGGAGAAATCAGCCTTGCTTGGCAAAAGAAATTAGTAGCTTGGAGGCTCTGGGTATATCACCTAAACCTCAGTGGCGAGATTGTTATGAGATCTTAACATTCTCAATTCTGAGCCTTCCTGTGCTAGATCCTCTACATTTTATCATCTGTTACATTTACTTCTGAGTTTATTAAACTTGACTTATCTTCCATCCACAAGCTCACGTTATGTGAGGCAAAAGCTTCACATGATGAAAGTTGATATGTACACATTAGTCTTGGCTTCTTAAACATACCCACAGGAAAATGGGTCTTTCCTCATCCTTTTTCAGTCTGGGTTTTGTGCTGATAGGCGCACAGATAGCACTGGGTAGATTCTACAGCTTCAAGGGGAAAGGAAGAACTCCTGCTGATTGTGTTTACCAAGTGAGGTTTTACTGACATCTGACCGTCTCATTCACAGCCAGGTCCTGAAGCATCTGGTAATGGTCCTTGGTTGATTTTGGATTTATCCATCTCTACTCTGGCCAAGAGTTTCCTTCAGAGAAGCTGAGCCAACAGTTGGCAGTTATCTTGTGGTGCTCCCCAAGATTCAGTACTACAAGTGGGGATCCATGATACCCATGATCTCTTCCTTCCATGATACCCATGACCTTTATTCCTTCCCCCCATCACTGCCACGGGGCCCAACAAGGCTACCCAGGGTCACCCCTGCTTGGGGTTTTCTCCTGATCCTGAATCAGTGTCTGTGAAACTGTGGTGAAGTGCATGAGGTAAATAAGCCAAAGCTGAATTCAGACAAGATGGAAGTGATGTTGATTGGGAAAAAATATGTCCTACTACCTATGAATCTGTATAAAGTCAAAACTGACCCTAATCTGATCAGGTAAAGAACCATGGGGTGACTGTGGACCTCGCTACCTCTTTGAAAATCAGACTGTATGAGTCGCTAGGAGTGCCTTTTACCACTGACCCTAATCTGATCAGGTAAAGAACACAGGGGTGATTGTGGACCTCGCTACCTCTTTGAAAAGCAGACTGTATGAGTCACTAGGAGTGCCTTTTACCATCTGTCTCTATTCAGGAACTTTAGTTTCTTCCTGAGTTAGTGAGTCGAGCCACACCGATCCATGCTTCTGTAACTTCCAGGTTGGACTCCAGCAACATTCTATGTAAGGTTGCTCTTGAAGATTATTTGGACGTTTCAGCTCATGCAGCATACAGTGGCCAGTTTTTGTCAGGTGCTGGGCAGTGTGCACACACAATATCAATTTTACAAAAGCTACACTGGTTGAGGATTTGTTTTCAAGAACAATTTAAGAAGCTGGCTTTCACTTTTAAAGCCATTCACTACCCAAGTCCACCTCTCCCTACACAGACCGGCCCACCCACTTAGATCATTACAGCACTTCCTACTGAGCATACTTTCCGTCTGGGAGATCCACATCACCACTGTTTGAACTTTGGCTCTCTTTGTTACAGAATAACCTTCCAGATGGAATTCAGAGTCCGCAAACTGTAAGGCATTATTCTAATGAGCCTTTTCTGCCACTGCTCTTTGGACTATGCTCTGATGTTTGGGCCATTGACCCTGGTTGTTCTGTTTGGGCCATTGACCTGGTTGTTAAATGGCACCTAATGACTTTTCCACCAGCCCTTTGAGTGTAGTTAGAAGCAACATATATATTTATTAATATAAGTGAATAAAACGTAAGTTAAATATTACAGCCAAATGCATGTACTTAGTTTAAACAAGAGGTGGGACCCATGATACTCGTGTGGGGGGGGAAGTATTCCCCACAGCTCCCAGCCTGCAGAAGCAGGAGACGCGGCGGCAGGTGCGCCCAGCCTCCTTCTCCCTCCCCAGTGGCAGCGGCAAGGCCGGCCCACCAAGCTTTCTCCCTCTCCTAGCAGTGGCGGCAGCAAGGCCAGCCACCCGCCATGCTTTCTCCCTCCCCCTTCAGCAGCGGCGGCAGCAGCGAGGCTGGCCGGCCAAGCTTTCTCCTTTCCCCCCTCTCTCCCCAGCAGCAGCAGTGACGAGACCGGCCCACCAAGCTTTCTCCCTCCCCCCTCCCTCCCCAGCGGCGGCGGTGAGGCTGGCCTGCCAAGCCTTCTCCCGCCCCCCGTCTCCTGTGGCGGCGGTGGCAAAGCCTTCTCAGAGCATTCCCTGCGCAGGGAATGCTCCTTTACTTTTGGGGGGATTTAAGTATCCCTCCTATAGGGTTTTTTTTTACAGTTTTTAGATTTTTCTGCACATCTGAGGATTGCCCCAAATGTGCAGGAAAACCTCCCTGTCCCCCAGGTGCCCCCGATGTGCAGATTTAAATATCCACACGCAGGGGGCGCCTTGGCTATTAGATGTATAGATATAGTTCTAATTCGCATAATTTACATCAGAGGCAGAAATGACAAAGAGGTTCATGACAGAGATTTCTGATATTTTCCACTAAACCCCATTTACCAGTCAATGTTCTCCAGATTTTGGACATTCACCGTAACATATACGTGTACTACTTTCCACTGCCTACCAGAGTTCATTCCCAGAACCACTGCAGCACTTCTTTCTCACTTTATCACTGCAAGCTGGCTACAGAAGTTATAAGAATTCTTATCTATAGACAGAAAAACACTCCCCCCCCCCCACTTCAAGAGACAGGACTACAACACTGATTCTCAAAGCCAAGAGAAATTCAGTCAACAGTGAAAGACTTTCACTTACATCTCTGTGGTTCCCAGCTCCAGGGTACTGGGATTACTCAGCAGAGTTTTTTCTGCCACCACCTCATGTGGGGGCCAGAGGGGCTCTTTGAGGTATCTCCGCTCCAGGTTCCGTTCCATGTCTGCCAGCCGAAGCACTGCTAAGTCTAGAGGGTGGGTGGCTTCACGCTGCAGGGCTGGTCCCTCACGCCGATTTTTTACGGTTATATCTTCCAAAGGCTCCAGCTTGTGCTCACAGTACCGCAAGTCACCTCGAAGAGAGTCAGGATCTGGACTTGTCCAGCCCTGTCAGAGAGACAAAGGGGAAAAAATCTGTGACAACGGTGTTGGGAAGAGGATGGCCACAGCATACTCTGGGAAACTCCAAAACTATTTGAAAGTCTGCAATTCAAGGACCACCCACAAAGAGCCACTGCAACTTGGATCTGCTTTTCAGGTGGTGCCCACACAAGGACAGCCAAATTTACCAAAGACAAAACGAAAGCAAAACAATTCAGATTACACCTCCCCTCCAGGAACCTACATGGCATTGCATTAAAGTTTCATAAGCAGGGAAACTATTCCCTGCCCCACAAAGTAAAGGTAAAGGTTTCCCTTGCTTGAAAGCCAGTCGAATCCGACTCTAGGGGGCAGTGCTCATCTCCATTTCCAATCCAAAGAGCCAGCGCCATCCAAAGACATCATGTGGCCGGCATGACTAAACGCCGAGGCACGCGGAACACTGTTACCTTCCCACCAAAGCGGTACCTATTTATCTACTTGCAATTTCTTGCTTTCGAACTGCTAGGAAGGCAGGAGCTGGGGCCAGAGATGCGAGCTCACTCCGTCACGCGGCACTCGGGTCTTGAACTGCCAAACTACAGACCTTCCGGTCTGCAGCTCAGCTATCTAAAACTTACATCACAGTTATATCTAAAACTTACATCAGGGAAGACCACAGGAAGCAGGACAAAAGTAAAATAATCCCTCTATGGCTCATAGCGATATTTCTAGATGGCCTGAATTATTTCCTCAACATGATAACCCTTGATTTTCTAACCCATGAAAAGATTAGACTTTCATGCAGGGCCTGAGTAATTACAGCAGGTCTTGAGACCATCAGACACCTCCAGAATGGCATAAGCAGCATAAGCCACCCTTCATCACACTAAGAACATAAAGAGGGATTCAGAATCTCTGCACTGTTGCGCTACATACTCGTATCTGTAGGTCAGCCATCAGCACCCGCTGCTCCAGTTCCTCCACCCACTGAAGCACAGAAAGGTCCATCTCAAAGGCTCGCTCAGCCATTGACCACTGGGCCAAGGCTTCCTGAGAGACAGGGTGGCCAGCACCCTCGGGGTGAGTCTGGAAGATGGGATCTAGGTGGAAGCCAAGTAGAGAGAGATTCAGTCAAGAACAGAAATGCAGTGGCACAGACACTGGGCTGACTGTGTCCCTCCAGCCCACAGGCTAGGGAGTGCTTACCATTGGCAGCTCGGGCACACACCTCCCGTAGGTACTCTTTGTGCTTGGTGAGGTGCTTATGCAGGGCTTTTTCACGGATCCCTCGCAGGTGCAGAGCTTGAATTACAGCCTCCAGCTCCTCCGGATCCTGCAGCCACCACCAGCCACTCTGCATCTCTGGAACAGAAGAAGCAAGCTAGAAGCAAGCCTTTTGCCACTGATTATTATAATTATTATTACTATTATTTATTAGACTTATTAAACGCCCCATCCCAATTTGTCCTGGGCTTTGTGAGATTTACAACATGGTGTTAAGCCTTAGAAACAGTGTAAAAATATCAGATGTCATAAGATTAACAATATTAAAAACCAATTTAAAACATTCAAATTCAAGATGGTGTCACTAGCAACTATAACAATTGAAAAAGTGGAGTTCTGAAAAAAATTTTGGTCGTATCCTGGGTTCTTTTTGGTTTATTCTATTGCTGGGGGTGGGTGCCAGCCATGTTGGAAAACCGTTGCTATCCCTAACCAAAAGCCTGGCGGAACATTTCTGCCTTGCAGGCTCTGTAGAACTGCATAAGGTCCCACAGGGCTCTGACTGTAGTAGGCAGAGAGTTGCACCAGGTTGGGGCCAGGACCGAAAAGGCCCTGGTCCTTGGGGCTAGGGATCACCTGTAGGTTGTTATCTGCAGAGTGTAATGCTCTTCTGGAGACATAGTGGAGATGGTCTCGTAGATAAGTTGGTCCCAGACCACTCAAGGCCTTAAAGGTTAATACCAAGACCTTGAACTTGACTCAGTAGTCCATTGGAAGCCAGTACAGCTGGCACAACACTGGTTGAATTCTGTGACGTTCCCATCAGGACTTTCTGGATCAGCTGGAGCTTCCGGGTCAACCTCAAGAGTAGGCCAGCATAGAGTGAGTTATAGTAGTCTAATCGGAGGTGACCATTGCGTGGATTACTGTGGCTAGGTCAGGGTCCGACAGGAAAAGTGCCAATTACCATACCTGGTGAAGATGGAAAAATGCCAGTTTGGCAATATGCATGACTTGGGCCTCCATAGTTAAGGAGGTATTCAAAATTACGCCCAAACTCTTGACGGATGGCACTGGTTTTAATGGTGCTCCATCAAGAGATGGAAGCCTGGGCTCCAATCCTGGGGCTCTTCCCACCAGCCACAGAACCTCCGTCTTTTCTGGATTCAGTCTCAATCTGCTCTTTTTTAACCATCCCACCATGGCCTCCAGATGCTCAGCCAGATTTTGAGGGGTGGCAGACGGGTGGCCGTCCAACAACAGATACAGTTGGTGTCATCCACATATTGGTGGCACCCAAGTCTGAAACTCCATGCCAGCTGGGCAAGGGGGCATATATAGATGTTAAATAACATCGGGGAGAGGAGTGCTCCCTGTGGAACCTCACATAGCAGGGGCTTCCTAAAGGACACATCCCCGCCCAGCACTACCCTGTGTCCCCAACCTTGGAGAAATGAGGAGAGCCACTGAAGGGCTACCCCATGAATTCCTACGTTGGCAAGGCAGTGAGCCAGAAGATTGTAATCGATTGTGTCGAATGCCTCTGTAAGGTCAAGCAACAGCAGCAGCGCCGACCTGCCTCAATCCAGATCAATCCAGAGGTCATCCATTAGGGCAACCAGCACTGTCTCTGTCCCGTGGCCAGGGTGAAAGCCGGACTGGAATGGAGCCAATGCCAATGTGTCATCCAGGAAAGTCTGTAGTTGCTTGGCTACTGCTCTCTCAATCACCTTACCCAAAAATGGTAGATTTGAGACTGGGTGGTAATTGGCTGGATCTGAAGGATCCAGTCATGGCTTTTTCAAGAGCAGTACTACCACAGCCTCCTTAAGATCCTCTGAACAGACCCCTGTCTCCAGGGACAGACTAACAATGAACATCAGAAGGCCCCATATCTTCCCACCGCTGGCTTTAACCAGCCATGAGGGACATGGGTCAAGGGGACACGTGGTCGGCCTGACAGCACCCAGGATCCTGTCAACATCGGCAGAGGAGAGGAGGCTGAAAGAATCAAGAACTGAATCCAAAGACAGCCAAGGGGCCTCTAGTTCACATACTGTGTCAACATTGGCAGGTAAGTCACAGAGGAGTGACAAGACGTTCTCAGCAAAAAAGCTCGCAAATGCCTCAGCACTAATAGTCAAACTACTGCATCTATTTTGGTGTCTCTCCGTACGAGACGTCTGAGACCGAATCACCCTGAATAACTGTGCTGGGCGAGAGCTAGCAGATGCGATGGAGACTGAGTAGAATTCTCTCTTTGCAGCCTTCACTGCCATCTCATAGGATTTCATAAGTGTCCTATAAGATGCTCTTGTAACTTTGTCACAAGTACACCACCAAACTCGCTCAAGGTGTCTAAGCTCTCGCTCCATTCCCACTAAGTTCTACAATATACCAGGGAGCTGTTCTAGAACAAGAACGCAGAGGATGTCAGGGGCAACCTCATTGATGGCTTCAGAGAGACGGAAGTTCCAGCTCATCTAATCAGGCACCGCATCCGATCCCACAGAGCATTCTGGGATCCTATTGGATCCATTAGTCTCCATGGGCGAGCATAAATAAGCTCGCCGCCTAAACAGGAGGGAGTAGAAACACCCATCCGGGCCTTCAAAACCAAGTGGCCTGACCATGGCACTTCTTATTTTGAAGTCAGATCCACATCCATCCCCATGCCAAAGATCAAATCCAGTGTGTGGCCTGCTTTATGCGAGGGGCCTGAAACAAACTGGGAGAGTCCCAGTGCTGCCATTGAAGACACCAGGTCTGAAGCCTCAGTAGAGGCAGCAGCAGCAGCGTCTCCACAGACACTGAAGTCACCCAGAATTAACCATTTCGGGAACCTCAAGGCCCAGTCGGCTACCACCTCTAAAAGGCTCAGAAGGCTGTCTGCCGGTGCACCAGGTGGTTGGGACACCAGGCAGATTGCCAACTCTCCTCAGCATCCCACACCAGTTCAACACCATCAGTACCGGTGATCTTTGAAACGGGGAGTGGTTTGAAGGAGAAAGCCTCCCGGGTGAGTAGTGCTACCCCCATCCCACCCCCAAGCTCGAGACTGATGGAGGACCGAGAAACCTGGGGGGGGGGGTTCTTTGAAGGCGACTGTTTCACTCTCCTTAACCCAGGTCTCGGCCACACAAGCCAGATCCACATTTTGCACTGCAATATAACCTTGCAGCGTTCTGGTCTTATTAGTTATGGATCTGGCATTGCACAGAGTCTAACATCCTAGCTTCCACACCAACGTGTCTCAGGACAGGACGAAGGTTGGGAAGAGACCAAGCATGTCCATGTCTCAGTCTCTTTCCATGCCATAACCTTTTCCCACCGTCATACCAGCAGGAGGACTAGGAACTCGTTCTTTAAAGTTGACACTCCCCTGGATTTTGTATCAGAGTTGAGGCTTTAGCAACTAGAGATAGTGTGGGGATCACTTAGGGGATACAGGAGTTGAAATTATATATATAATTTATGTGCTGCCTTCTTTCCTAAGACTCAAGATGGCTTAGCATCAAACAAGATGCAAGAACACACACAAA
The DNA here is from genome assembly GCF_001447785.1 of Gekko japonicus. Classification (NCBI taxonomy): domain Eukaryota; kingdom Metazoa; phylum Chordata; class Lepidosauria; order Squamata; family Gekkonidae; genus Gekko; species Gekko japonicus. The sequence goes on from NW_015159742.1 coordinate 467,369, forward strand.
TAATAGTCCATTGAAAAGATTTAAATAATACACGTTAAAAATGAAGCCAGATCTGCCAAAACAGATCTCCACCAAACACCCTCTGAAATAGAACTGTTCTACATGCTTTCCTGAACGTAGCGAGTGAAGATGCCCTTTGTATCCATTCTGCTAAGCCATTCCACAGGACTGGACTTGCCACAGGAAAAGCCTGCAACCGGTCTGTTGTCAGGTGGACAATCCTGAGAGAGGGCACTATGAGGAGAAGGCTCTCTGGAAAATATAGCAAATGGACCTCCTGCAAATGAAAAGCCACCTTGTCCTTCTTCTTAATGGGCCTTTTTCAAACCACATCCAATACGTTTTTGCCCACTTCACCCCCAGGTACAAATTATATAATGGAAAGTATGTGTGTTGGTCTTACCTGTGGGGATAGGCTGTGCTGTCAGCTGTGTCAAGTATTTCTGCTCAATTTGCTTGAAGAGTTTAGTGGGGGGGCGCCCCCGTCGTCTGGGCTGTCCTAGAGGTTCCTGGGCCTTACTGGGGCTGTCCCTGGCTCTGGAGCAAGTACTGTGACTCCTGGAGCCAGAATGAAGAGGAGAGGAGGCCAGTAGTGGCAACGCTGAGCTGGCTGAGGAGAAGCCATTTAGCTGTAGGAGAGGAGAAAAATAAGGAGGCACCAAACTAAGCAATAGCGTGTCACAAGGCTCTTGTGCTGGGGGGAGGCCTCAAATGAAAGATCATAATATGTTTCCAAAACGATAATCATTGCCAGAGACCAACACCAGGAAGGATGGATATTAGAAAGACTAGATCCCCTACAGCTGACAAAAGATTGGCAAGGTACCATTCTAAAGAGAAGATCATATACCTAAACCAGCCCTCAGAGATACCTCTTCAGCATTTTTCTTAAAGGTCCCACCATTTTACTAGGAAGCTCAATCTACTGCTGAATTCCTTTCACAGTTAAGAAACCCTTCCAAATAAAAAGCCTTCCTTCCTTTAATTTCTCTGTGAATAGTATGGAAGGTGTTCCCCCTCTGATACCAGATGTTCCCAAACTCTATGAAAGACCGTTCATAGAGACAACTAGAGTGGCAGGGTCCAACAGCTACCTTGAAGAGGTCAGAGATGCAGTCTGAGAAAGAAGCAGTGTCCCCATCCTAAGCCCCAAGCATGGTCATGCGGGTACAAATTGCAACTGTTATATGGGAAGTGCCCATACATAAGGAAATTCTCTCAGGATGCGAAGTCTCTACAGTTGCCATCCCACCAAATGGGGGCGGGGTTCCCCCCCACACACTTTCGGGGCCCCAAATCCGCTGCCTCTCAGCTGGCCAGGGGGGCAGCCCCGCCCCCAAGAAGCCCTGTCCGCGATGATGTCATTGTGCAGCACACATTGCACAGGGCACGTTGCAGGGGGATGCTCTAGCATTTGAGAAAAACCTCTATGGTAACCAGGAAGACAACAGGAGCAGACTCCCCCTGGAACACAGTAAGGACCTGGCAACCCTAGAAGTCTCCAATCCTAGACAGAACAAGGCCTTTAATCAGGGCTTTTTTTCTGGAGGAACGTGCCAGAACCTCTTCGACAAAATTCTTTTAAAAATGTTTAAAAGTTCATGAGTTTTCAATATATATGTAGATTGAAAACTCCATTTCCCTCTTGAGAGTTCCAGCGCCTCTTTTTCCACAAAAAATGCCCTGCCTCTAACCCAGAACAGAACAAAGGCAGTTCCTTGTACCTGTGTCGTCGGGCCCCCCCGCCCCCGCCCCCGAGTTTCCCTCTTTTCCCAACTGCTCCAGCATAGGTCAACGTTGGAAGCTAGTAGGGTGAGATTTCTAGCTGGTGCTCACCTGCCGGGCTGAGGCCTTTGGCTGGTCCCTGGTAGGAGGCTTGCACAGCTGGGGAGCAGCTTTTGGAGAGGGGTGGTCAGTGGAGGTAGCAAGTGGAGAGTCATTGCAGGATGCCCTGGGCAGCAAATTGAACCAGGCAACCTGGGTTTCTGTGGCACTTTCATCCTCTGCAGCGGAGTCTGGCAGTTCCTCTGAATGGACTGGGTCCCCTTTTCCAGGGCTGCTGTCTGGGGTGAGCACAGAACTGTTGAACAGCGAGGATGCCTGCTGTGTCTGGCTAAGCCAGGACAGGAAGGCTGACTGACTGAGGTCATGCTGTGACTGGCCCAGTGACATGGAGTCCTCCAAATATCCATTGATGGGCACAGGTGTGGACTCATCCAACTTGGGATGGAGCGCCTCTGATTGCAGTGACCCCACATTGTCCCTCCATGGCCGGCTCCATGACCATGAAGTTGTGCAGTTCATGTGATCAGTGACTGGTGTCTCAGTGGTCTCCTTCTTAACTGGTGATTGCTCATATTCCTCCTCCTTTGAAGCCTCTTCCTTCTCCAGCACGTTCTTGGCTGGAGCTACTGGAGCTATTTAAAAAAAAAAATGTAAAGGTGAGCTGAGGCATCACACATTACAAGTGCCCAGTTACCTTTGTGCCCCTTCTGAGTTGCACAGAAGCCTTGGAAAGGCTGCAGTATAAAGTACAGTTTGCTAATATACCACCTTCAGAAATAGTCCTCCCACTGGAATAGATCCCCCCCCCACAAAGCTCCTCAGTCAAGGCTGCTATCCATTCCTTAATATAATCAGCCAAAAACAATAGCTCAATTTAGAAGGCATAATACAGTCAAAAGGGCAAAAAGAGACATTGCCTACTTCTACTCTATTCTTTTTTGCCTGTAATCCCAGATTGCCCCAATGGCTCTTCTCTGAACTTACCACATTAGTTCTTGACCTATCTATCCTACCAGCTATAACTAATTCCTTCCTTGTGAGCACAGCTTCTAAAGGAAGAAGGAGCAGTCCCGCTTCGGAGACACAAGAGGAATCTATTTTTCCTCATCAAACTAAGAGATGGGATTTGTAAGGCCTTCCTGACATTTTTTTTAAAGGAACAAAAAACAAAGATACACTGTAGACGCATCGTACCTGTTGAGACCTCACAGCCTTCTACAAAGATCCCACTCAGATGGGGCAGAACCCAATACCGGCGTCGATATCGATCCTGCCCAAGCGATGAAGCCCGCAACAACTGTGAGGCATGCAGCAGCTTCTTGCGGAAGAACATCTGGCGCTGCAGCAAGAAGAGCACCACAGATGTTAAAGATCATCAGCAGAGGAAGCTCTAGTGACAAAAGCAGGCAGCAACATACGACCAAAAAGCTTTCCTACTGCCAATCCCCAACCTAGAACCAATCACTGCCGACACCCACGAGGCCTAGCAGAAACCACAGCTTCCTTCCCAGTTCGGATTTACTCAGCTTTTCAACCCCAAACATTTACCTTAGAAAGCTTTTCAATTTGTCTTTCCAGCTCAGGCACACTGGAAACTGGAGTGTCATTCTGAAGAGACAAGCAAAGAAATTAAGGGTTTTACTTCCTTGAGCTTGCTTAACACGCTTTGGAAAGACAAAAACACATATGTGGGAATAAATTGGGAGGGTGTAAGAAGGAAACCCATATGACACATGTAACCACCAATGGCATAGCAATGTACACTGAGAGGCCTATTGTACAGGAAGGGATGCAGATGCCCAGTGAACACAGCCTCACCTCAAGCTTTAAGAACCGGGGGGGGGGGGTGATGTGCCGTTGAGCATCCTCATGTGAGGATTACTTTTATACAAGGCATGCACCATATTAAAGCAGTCCAATGGAAGTTACATCAGTTTCAGTTATTCTGTGTCTCTCTAGTCCCACAGGACCAGCACAGACCCCTCCAAACTTGTTATTCATTAATACAGAAGATGTTCAGTGGCACAACATTAGTCATGAAATCACCTCATCATCTTTACGGGTCTTGTACACTCTGCTCCTTTCCTCCTCTTCCACTTCCATGTCCTCATTCTCTTCTGTGATTCGTGAGCTTCGCCGCCACCGGCCTTCCTCCAAGCCACTGATTTCTGACTCAGGCCGTCCTGTCTTCTTGGCTAGGGCAATCTTCAGCCTAGTATGGAAGGGGCATTATGCTTTAAAGCAACAACTTTTATGGTGTTCACTCAGGGCAGGAGTTACAATATAGGGGCCCCTGTCAGCTCACACAGTCTGGCATTAATTTCCCTACTGGTGTCCAAGAACTTTCTTCAGATGACCCACAAAGCAAGGGGACCAAAGCTGGAAGGGCTTTATTCCTATCCTCTATCCTCCAGAAAACCAGACAGTAGAAGATAAAGTAATTAATAATCATATGGTCACAGATAGATTCCACAGCACAAGGAATATTGTGCTAATCTAATCTCTGCCCAGTATATTTTCATGCACCTTCAACTAAAAGTTTTATCCACCTCACACATCAAACTTCTGAGCTTTCTTCAGTCACCCAGATTATGCTGGGCCAAAGTTAAACACACTGGTACCTACCTGCGCAGCTTGCCCTCAATCATCCATTTGTTTCTCCTTTGGGTGGACATGTTCTCCAGAGTCTTGTCAATTTCGCTGTGGAGAGGGAGATATAGAGGATTAGGAACGTACATGAAAGAAGGGCTTTATTAATTGCACAGGACAGGACAGGAATCTCCTTCAACCAACTCTGACATTCAGAACATTTCATATTGTTAAATTCTGAGTTGCTGTGTGCTGATGAGAATACAGAAATTCTCAACACAGTGGTCAAGCTTCTATCCTGGCAGTGCATTCTCTAGCACTCTGCAAGAAAGTTACAGCACAGGGAGTTCCTGTCTGCTTCCCAGTTAGACCACTATAGTCAGGAAACAAGATGCATGCTGGGATGCCTCTAATCTTCACAAAACATGGGCCGAAAGATGCTGAATTAGCTCCCTTGTAAACTTTCCCATCTATGCATATGGTAACAGCATCATGGGATTGTAATGCAGAGCAGATTGTTATGTAAATATGTCCCTAAGACACAATTCAGAATGTTTCCCGGTCTACTACCACTTACTTGATAATACGGACACTGCTGTTAAGTTCGTTGACCAAGAAAGCCAGGACAGAAGCCTTCCTGTCTGGGGGCAGTGCCTGGAAGGGTTTAGTGCGCAAGCTGTCACACAGATCCTCATCTGCCCCATAAGCCATGAGGAAACAACGAAGGATCTCTGACACAGTATCACGGTTCAGGCTTATCTCAGAAAGTTTCTCACCAAGGATCTTCAGTGACTGGAAAGAAAAAATAAAAGAATCACCAAAGTCACTCAGCTAAAAGTCTTTCACACACACACAAGCTACTGCTTCGATGTCAGCAATAAGTACAAACCAAGGAGAGAAATAAGAGCACCATTACCTTTACCTATAACATTCATGTTCCTCTATCAGGCCGACTTGACCAAAGCACCCTCAAAACAAAGTCCAACTGAGAACAAGCAAATAGCACCCTTGCTAGGTCATACTGCAGCGGAATTACACAGGAGTAGAATAGCACGTTAAAAGATTAATGAAAATTATTCCAGCATAAGCTTTTGTGAGCTCTGACTCATGACGCTTTAACTGCAATAAATTTTGTTAAGGCACCACCAAACTCCCAGTTAACCTTGCTAGGTCAGGTTTTCTGCCATAAGTGTTAACAGACCAAAAGTGAGAATACTACGAGAAAAGAGGGACTTGACTGGAGCTTTTTGTTTACTGCTGATATGCAATATACAGTGTACCATGGAATGTGGTAGGAATGTAGTACTTTATAGATAGAATTCAAAATCCTGAGAACAGCAGTTTTCATTACACCCCTCACCCCCGATAAATACTTGCAGGTGGGTAAACATTGCCTGGTAAAACCTCAGACACCGTGTGTTAGGTTGAGGCAGATGTCAAGTGGCTGGGGCAGGAATTCAGTGGCAAGGAGTGCATACCCTGCTCTGGTGTGGTCAATTCCTCTTTGGGGCTAGCAAGCATTGCAGATATCTTTATTCTCTATGCCTCTGTGCTCTGTTGTTATTGACATATCTCTTGGTGCCTGCTGCCCCTCTGCACCAACAGCCTATCTGGGGGCTTCCCTTCCTGCTCCACGGAGGTCAGTGGACTAGGTTGACCTGGCCACTTCATCTGGTGACTAGGCGGCTGAAGGGAAGCAACCACAGAGAGACAGAGTTGCCTATGAAGCGGTGGAAATTGACATGGAGGAATTTTTATTTCCCACTCCTAACTAGCTAAACGTAACAGGGTTGGGGTGGGTATTATGAAGCTGAGTAAAGTTTAACAGAGTATGCTGTGGTTAAGAGCATTACACTGTTGCCACAGAGTTCCTCAAAAAGTCAGAGATTGTAGAATAGAGAGGACCAGAACTGGGAGGTTCCTCCTCCCACTGGAAGGTCTAGAGATTCAATGTCATCTATGTGGTCCTGCCCATACAGTAAGTGGGAATATAAACCTGGCCAGAAACCTGGCCTTTCCTTGACAGAGGACCAATATTCTCTAGAACCTTGATGGATGCACTAGAAACAATATTCCACAGTTTGGAACAGGATGTTGGCCACACCAGAGTCATTAGGACATTAGTCTGAGATTTGAGATAAACTCAAAAACACTGTTGTTCCCCTCAACTGTGTTAAATGCAAGCATCTTGCAGTAACATTTTTTCCAGACAAACTAATGCTTCTGTTTTCCTCCATTCTGGAGAAGTGTGGGGAAACTAAGCTTAATTGCTTGCTATCTCACCAATTGCATTGTTTGGATCAGCAATCTTTTATCAGGTCATACTTTTGATGTGAAATTTCTTTTTAGAAACTGGAATGTGCAAGCTTT
>NW_015159742.1:474181-501324 GCF_001447785.1 Gekko japonicus
AGGTAGACAGGGCAGTTGCTCCCAATGTCTTCTTTAATAATCGAGGACCCCAAAGTGGAAATCTGTCTTTGAAATCTCCTTACTCTCTCCCAGCAAAGATCTACCCTCCCACCCCATGCCTGAGGGGTTTATTTTCTGTGTGGCTAGCTACCCATCCTTTGCTATGACTGCAATTGGTTGCTGATTAACAGAGCTGCCTGCGGAGGAATTTTACCCAGAGCTAATGGGCTGATTTGCTGTGGGGGAAGGAGAAAACCCCAGGGCCTAAGTATATATTTATTGTGTATGCTTGTTTGCACTGGTAAAAAGAGCGTAACTGGTTGCTGGCATTTAGGCATCAGCTGGAGAACACAGTGCACGTTCCCTGCATGACCAAAAGGGGAGTCCCCTGAAGGGGCTGGGGGGGGGCAAAGGGCACAGGACAGCCAACCTTGGGGGTGACACACTGGGCCATGCCGCCAGGAGGATGGTGATGGCTAGGAACAGTGGTTTCCACTTATTCCCACCCTAATACCAACCCTCTTACCTCAACAGGTGGGCTGTCAAATGCACCCACTGTCCCCAGCCTATGATGTGCCAAGACCTGAGGAACCTGCAATCAATAAAGTGGTGGCTGATTCTTCTCTCCCCCTCCCAAGGGCTGGTCCCCTCCCCACTGTAGGCACAAAACACAGCTTCCTGAGACTGTCATCTTTCCATTGTTTTTATGGTTGTGAAGAAATATATGCAAGTCTGTGGGAAACACCTACTGATTTCTCAGAAGCCAGAGGGTACCTAAACAAACTTTCCAGCATTTAGGGACAGAGCTTTAGTGTTTCACATCTACCCACTGCCTTAACATAGCCCAATTTATCCCTTTTTAAAAATTATACGCATCTATATTGATAACAGAACTCAGCTCTTCTTTGCTCAGAATTTGGCTTGCCCAAGAACACCGTTCAAAAATTAAGATATTTAAACACAGCGTTGATAACCATATGTTAAGAATGCACATGCGAGGTACTTCAGCCTATATGACCGCTCATGGACAGGACAAATAGCCCTACCTGACAGTAGGGAGGCAGGCCAGGGTCACAGAGTGCAGCTTTCACCAGCTTAACCAGGAGATCCAACACTTCACCCAAACTATCTCCGACGTTGAAAAGCCCTTCTTGCAAAGTGCTCAAGCTGGGAACTTCCTTGGATACATCAAAGCCAAGAACCTTGCCATAACTGTGTAGGAACTCCACAATGGCTAAGCAGTCTGAGAAGGCATGGCTAGGCAGTATCAGCCCAGGGATGCGGGAAAATTCTGGCAGAGGCTGGAAAAGATTGGTGAAAGACAAAACATCAGTACAGAAGGTATAGACTTATGACCTAGCAGAACAAACACTGTAATTTGACTTGGAAGGAGTTGTAACAACCTAAGCTAGTGCTACATTAACCCTGAATGAGGTGGAAAATAAGAACACATTTTTCCAATGTTGCCAAGAATCCCATCTCAGGATCTCAGTGAGAGAATTAAAAAAAGACAAAAACAACAGTGACTCAAAGGTAACAGACAAGTTGAAGGATTCACGTCTGTAAAGTCTGGTGTTTTCTTTGGACCGAGAAAAACTGCTTATTTAGTAGAAGGGACTTCTTAGATACAACCAACTGATACTAAAAGGCTCACAGTTTTATTCCCTATCACCAGGGGCTAACAGCCCTAAGATTTAACTGGGCAAATCCAGAAAGTGGTCCACATTTTTCAACAAATAGGGATTATTTAATTAGGATTGATAATCAAGGGACTTCTCTCCTTCCCACATCACTGGCTGTACCGGCAGGCAGCAGAACCACACACTATACCATGACATCAAAACACAGGTATGCTGTCCCAGATGTGATGCTGGAGGAAATTAAGTGCAAAATTGTTGCTTTCAGCATATGATGTGCCAAATAGCTTACAGTTAGTTAGAGATAGAAGTCAGCTTCCACAGCATCAATGGGTAGGGCTTCAGCAACCTGAACTGCTCTCTCCCTGTAAATATTAAGGCTTTCCCACATTTTCCTGACCCTAATGACTACCCATGTCACCTTCCCTTCACCAAAACATTTAACATCATCTATAAACTTGAATATTAAAAACAGAATAAATAGCATTAAAGAAATGTGTGCATAAATAGTACACATGGGCAAATATCCTGAGTACAGAATTCAAACTAATTCACAAATATGGAACCCATAAGCTTCCTCCATTACCTGTCAGGTTCCAAAAATCAAAGTTAGACACGCTTCCAGCAGAAATAATTATCACAGCTAAAAATGTAAGTAGTACCAAGCAGCATAATACTACTTGTCCCTCCAGTCCTTAACTTCTAAGATGCATTTTAAGTGCTGGCATGGTGCAGCAGTGAGAGTGTTGGACCAGGAGCTGATAAGACACAGGTCAAATCTCCACTCTGCCATGGAATCATGAGGGATGAGCTTGGGCCAGTTACACACACTCAGCCTAACCTGCGTCATAGAGTGTTTGTTGTAAGGATAAGATGGATGCAGGGAGAATGATGTTGCAAACCACTTAAGGTTTCCACTGAGGAGAAAACCAAGATATAAATATCAATCAATAAGTAAGATCACACTTAAGAACTTGAAGGAGGTATTCAGATATGTCTAACAGAGCTGAGCTTTTGGTTATCACATCATCACTGTGGTCAAGCAGCTCATCCCACCTGGTGATCCCCTAGACACATGTCCTCAGTGGGCTTCTTCATCTCTTCCAGAATCATTTGCTGCCGCTGCCGTTCTTCTTGACGCCGCTGAGCTAGAAGATTCTTGTCCACCTTCCGAGGAACCTTGACTGGTGCTGCCACCTTTTTTCCCTTGGGCTTTATCTTTTCTTTCAGCTTCACTTTCTCCTTTGGCTTATCTGGCTTAGTCTTCTCCGGCTTGCCACTCTTCTCCGGCTTGCCGCTCTTCTCCGGCTTTAGCTGGGGAGGGAAACATGTCAAGATTAATATGGGATTATGCAAAATCTGGCCACTTTTTCACTTTCTCAAGTAGCCCCTTACAATCATGACTCACCTGGGGCTTTCTTTTGACTTCCTTAGCCTTGGCCTCCTTGGACTTAGTAGGTACTTTGGCTTCCTGCTTCTGCTTATTCTGCACCTAGAAAAAGAACAAAGAGTGAACAATTCTACTCAGGAGAGAATCTTCCCATACATTTACAAGGGAGAGGAGAGAAACGACTATTGTTTCATCTGTACAAAATCACTTTCCAAAACATTTACTAAGAGCAGATGAATGAAATTTGGACTGCCTGTACACCTTATATTGTGACATTCCTTTCAACAGTTTATCAACAGTAACAGCTCCAGCAGTATGCTACCATGCATTCATACACATGGCGTGGATTTACCAAGCAATTAACTGTGGAGTATTGTACTTAACTATAGCATGGAATTTGGCATTCTTGAGAATATTGCCTTAGACCAAATATTTCTATGCCTTATGACTGTAGAGAGAAATCTGGAAACACATAAAATCAAGGCAAAATGAGAAGAGATTATATAGAATGTACAGTTCTGATCTCCCGCAAATACCTTTTGCCTCACTTTCTTCTTTATCTTGCTCATCTTTAGCTTATCTTCATCACTGAGTACCTCTGCAAATATGAACAGGACAAAAGAGAGATAAGGAAACAAAGAACTGCCAGAATCATTAAACTTTGCGCTCCATACCTAACAACACCCATTTGTTTCAATGTAAGATATCATGTCACCAAAAGAGGCAGGATTAGGGTGGTGTATTCCCCAGAATGTCTCACCCTCACTTTGAGAGATTATCTCTAACTCAGTAGTCAAAGTTTTATACCCCCTTCCTCAAAATGTGCAGTATTCCAGCACTGATAATAAATATTCATGTACGCCCAATCTCTCTTTGATATCTGCTTCATTGAAAGCCTCCTCTAGTTCCCAGGAATAATAAACTTTGCAAATTCTAGCCAGATATAAATCAAGATCCCGTCCAGCATTTATTACCAACTGCAAAGACAAACACAGGCGGTCAGGGAATCCAAAAGCACAAGCCATACCCCAATGCCAAAACATCTTTGTTAAGGAAACTTATGAATCCAGGTACAGCCCAGTACCATGGCAGTCCGATACAAAGACATGGATGTGCTGCTCAATACAAAGAAAGGGATGCTCAAAGTCAACCTTCTAAAGGACATTTCTTGGGGACTCAAGGTTCACAACCACTGTGGTGATGCACATACAATGTGCAAATTAAAGTCTTTTAACTGTGTGCAAGTATACATCTCCATCTGGTATTCTTGGTGCTTGAGAGACAACAGTAGGAGGGCTTCTGGAGTTCTGGCCCTGCTGGTGGACTTCATGATGGCACCTGGGTTTTGGCCACTGTGCGACACGGGGCGTTGGACTGGATGGGCCATTGGCCTGATCCAACATGGCTTCTCTTATGTTCCTATGGTTCTTCCTCATAAAGATATAAAGAATGCTCCCTCTGTTTTCCATCAGCTCTTGCATAGTTTACTGGTATGATGGTTCCCAATATAGGTCAGCAAATGAAAGGAACAGAGACAGTCCATCGGGGTCATAATTAAATCAGTGATCCTCAAGGTCAACTCTTCCCACTCTAAAAGGCAGCATTAACAAAGTTCTGGGCTTAGTTGCTGTATTCAAGACAACCAGATATAGTGATGCTTCCTGACATTCACATTTGTTAGCTCAAGGCAACCTTTAAGACACTTACAGTCTTGTGGGCAACAGCATCTCAGCTGGGCTGCAAGATTCCTTTATCTAATGCTATGGACAACAAGCTAGACCTGACAAAGTATCCAAACATCCACAGTTTCTTACAGCTGGGCTGTTTCCATGTGTAATCTACAGGGACCTGTGGCTGTATTTAGATTCATCAGCTTTCTTTTTAAAAACAAATTTCTGGTTTTCATGATTGTGGAGACACATAGGAAAGTAGGAGTTTTTGCAAGGGTTTCTAGTTCGTAGGGGCATTACTCCTATGCTCTGCATGGCTACCTACCCCACCCTTCATGGTCTCCAGTCACGGTCTCTTACCTATGTACTCCTAATGCCCCTTGCTTAGCCGTTCCACTCTTCCTGCTGCCACACCGCTCCTTGACAAGAAATTCCAAATTTTGCAAAAACTCAAACATCAGTTTCCATAAAAAGCATGCAAATGGAGTTCTTTGCAAAATAAGTAGATCTGCATGCATCATGTTGATTTGCTTTATTTATTTTGAGAGCAAAAGTTGAATTTTCTTGACGCACAGAATGAACAGCCCTGCCTTAGAGATCAACAAGTGACTCCTGCCACAAACTAAAACTCCTCTTTGTGAAGGCTACAGGCATGCAGAAAAGAGTTGACTAAGCTGGTACCTTGCGCTTCCAGTTTTTTCAGAACCCGGGCATCTGTCTTGCTCAGAAGGTCAGGCACTTTCACTTTGGGAGGACGGCCTCGTCCACGTTTCACCGTGGGCATTTCCTTAGCCTTGGCCTTCTCAGTATTGCGAGGACGGCCACGCTTGCCTGTGATGGCCTGGATACGTGAGGGGATTTCCTCAGGTGTCAACTTTACCCACTGCAAGCCCTGTGAAAGAAGGAAAGAGATACCATCTACAGAAACTGATCTCTCCCTTCCTCTATCACTTCCATTTCTCTGCAGCAGATTTTCAGCTCTCCCTCATGAACTAGCCTGTGCCAGCAATGCTGCCTCCTCCTACTCCATAAATACACTAACAGATCCTAGTCTGATGTCAAGAAGTGGATAATTTTTTAAAAGCTTGACAGGATGCTTAACATGCATTTTCTACAACTCATAGAATCAAAGAATCACAGAGTTGGAAGGGGCCATACAGGCCACCTAGTCCAACCCCCTGCTCAGTGCAGGATCAGCCCACAGCATCTCTGACAAGTGTTTGTCCAGCCGCTTCTTAAAGACTGCCAGTGAGGGGGAGCTCACCACCTCCCTAGGCAGCTGATTCCACTGTAAAAAAGTTTTTCCTACTATCCAGCCAGTACATTCCCACCCTTAATTTAAGCCCATTACTGCAACTGATCAAAACAACTGGCTGGCACCACTACACTCTTTAGCACTGGTGTCTCACCTGGTGCTTCAGGGGAACTAAATTGTGCCCGCTAGACTTAAAAGGTCTGATATTAAGTCCAGTACACAATACACAGACAACTCACACTGCATGGACACTTCCTTGTAAAATCCAAAGTGCACTGCTGTTCCTCTTGACGCAGTTGCTATTTATTTTGACCATATGATCCCAACAGAAGCAGGGCTGGAGAGACCTGATGCCAATGATCCCTTGAAAACCTCTGGCCTGTACTAATACTCACCTCAGGTGTATCTCGCTCTTCAAAGAAGTCTCCTACTGGCATCCGAGGACTGAAGCTGAAATGTTCACGGCGAACGTTCTGTACAGTGTTTCTGCTCAGGTACTAGAAAGGGAATAGTTTCCAGAAAGTCAGCCGGTCAGAGAACCTATAGGGCCCAGCCCCTTGGGAGAAGACAGGTTCTGGCTGAAGGGGGGGAGGGGGGAGATGCATGCCCATTGGAGCTGATAAAAATAATCTCTTATCAACCTTTTGGGGGAGGGTTGAATAGTTTGCATCAAGATATACATGCTGGACGTTGCCCACCTGTAGACCTTACAATATCAAACATGCCGCCTGACGGAATGAACAAACATATTCTATTTCTGAGCTGATGCTCTGTGTATTTGCCTCCTGCAGCAGTTATTAACAGCGGTTCTACTGGCAAAATCAATGACTCCTACTGGCTTGGACAGTGAGAGAAGTGAACATTATGAAGGGGCCATTAGGGGAACAGACTGAGGAACATCAACGAAGCTTGAGGGAAATGCAACAGCCCAAGAGTCTCAGGAGATGGCCATTTTGAGATGAAGGATGACTGAACGAAGATATGGACAGGCAACTGAATAATGCTGGGCTTTATACTGCTTTAATACAGTTTACACTGTGCTATGAAAGCAATAAAAGTTCATCAACAGTTATTTCCCACGTTCACTTTGATGCCAAAATGAACAGCTGGAAGGCAGCACCTGTTTCTACAACAGCGCCAGAACAGAGAGGCCTTCTGTGGGAGCACTTGCAAGCTTCAATTCTAAAGCAGTCAAGCTGCTTGCCCTCTTTAATCATTTGCAGTGGAGGAAAACTGGAGTTCTAGTTAGTATTGCAGGAGACTGAGTTACTGATGCTCCAGCACAACAGAAACCACTCCTGTAGAATACCTTCTTGCCCCCTTGGAGCTGGTGAAGAAACAGGAACTGTGTCTGGCCAAGGAAATGGCGTAACACAAGCCAAATGGAGAAGTCACAACAAGAGGAAATAAGCTTCTCTGTCCACCAACTGCTACTGACCCCTGTCTCTCCAGGAAGCAGGTTTTACCTTTATCACCTCTGGAAATTGCTTCATTCGCTTGCCACAAGGCCCGTAATACCAGGTCTCTCCCTGCCAGCGGCTGCTGCCCTTCTTAATGCGCACTTCCCTTCGCCACCTGAACATGGAAACACCTGTTACAAACTGGATGCTTGCATTTTCACCCTCGCTACCTCTTTCAGTGGAACGTTTCTGCTCTGGATCACAGAGCAGAAACCCACTCACATCAAGCAGATGACATTACCTACCCATGCTTTAAAGGGTAGCGCACCTCATCTGCTGTGGCTATCCGTCTTCTTGGAAGGTCACCTGATCAGAAAGAACAACGATTACCAACACTGTCAACTACTGATTAATCCAAGGTAGTTAGGAGGCCTGTGGAAATGAGTCTGCTCACTTTTTGCTGACACGTTGAATGCTGAAGACTCTTTGGTGCCCCCAGCTATCAGAGATGCAGTGGCCTCTAGGCAGCTGCTGTTGACTACCTCTTCCAAGGTGGCATCTAGACTATCTGGTTCCAGCGATGCTTGTGAACCCAGAAACTCTGTGTTTTCTTGTTCCACTTCACTCACACCTGTCAACTCCAGGCTGCTGTCTGCAGCAACAAAAGAAGAGACCAGTAAATGGAAGGAAGGGGACACTTCTTGGGAGGATGGGGGCTTACAGTCTTCTCTTGTGAATCCATACACCCAGACTTTTATGATTAATTCAGCAGAACAAGGATAGTATTACTATATTGCTCCTCTGTCCCAGGTAGACCCTATTCTGGCCAGAATAACCGATGTAGGTATTTGGTGTAGGTCTCACATGCATGTTGAAGAAAGGGAGAGAATGAAGTTTTGTTTCTGTGTATTAAGAGTTTGGGAATAACAGTTACAAAAGATTTTTTAAGAGTTGAGGAGAAGAAATTAGGTTATTAGGGCATCATAAATGTGGACTGAGAATCTAGCCACAGATTCCCAGAGTTAAAAGAATAACAGATTTTTTTCAAACAAAATAGCCTTTAACCTCTTTTATTTAACCCCTGCTGACTGCCTAGGGGTTAAGCAAACTTTCTCAAAGTGAACACCTCTAAAGTGGAGTCCGCTCATTAACAATCCGCTGACACGGTTATTTTCATCGCTTGGGGACTTTCTTCCTGTCATTTGTTAAAAGATCAGGCTACCACATGACAAACGTAATCATCATATGAACAACACGGTCCTCTGAATCCATCTGTAAACTCACCACAAAAGGAGCGCACAGAAAAGGTTCTGATCTAGGGAGCCATAATTCTGTAGTTTTGGTTCAGAAGATACCTGGGGATTTATGCACTCTGTTCTGCAGTTTTTGAGGGGAGTAGTTTCTACGCTTACACCCCAAAGCAGACTTTCAGCTTCTCAAGAGTGACAAGTTAAAATTCCAATTTATTGAGTGTGAAGCTTCTCCAAAGCCAAAAATATCATAATATCACAAACAAACTGTAAAAATATGATCTACTGCTCTCAGAGGGTTGGATCCCATGATCAATTAGCAAAGCGGAACTCATTAAATGGAACTCTCTCACATTCCCCCTGCCCTGCTGCTAGCCCATTATGCCATCTGTAGTTTTGGTTCTCGGGGTTCAAAGGACTGCCAGGAACAATGTGGGGCATGATGTGGGCTTCTGCAGTGGAAAGAGGGTACTGATGAAACACACACACACACACAGAGAGAGACAGAGACAGAGAGAGACAGACACAGAGAGAGACAGAGAGACAGAGAGAGAGACAGACAGAGAGCGCAGAGAAGAGTCTCTGGCCCTTCTTTACCAGACTTCTACCTACTGAGACCAGAGACCTGCACATTTCTATTGTCACTGCTTGGAAGAGTCTAACCTGCCATATAGCTTATACTACAGGATCTCATAAGCTCTTCCAAAGATACTCAGTAAGATAACACAGACAACGAGGACAGCTGGAGAAAGAAGAAGGACCTGCTTGAACATCCCTCCCTTCTCACTTCCGAGGCCTACAGGGACACCAGGTACTAGAAAGTGGCAGGGAGAAGAGAAGACTGTCCCCTACCCTCCCACACGCCTTCCATAATGCCTCCTCATATTTATAGCCTGCTCACCTTGCAAAACAGACTCCTCAAGAACAGGCGGCAAATTGGCACTTCCAAAAAGTGAGGTGTCAGGCTGACTATCATCTGCCAATAGGCTGAAGGAGTCAGAATGGTTCAGAGAGGGGCTGCCAGGACAATCCAAGGCAGAGATGTCAGCTGCGTCCTCCAGAGGAGACTTGCCGCTCACCAACTCAGATGTATCCATCTCATAAAGGTCTCCTGTCCCAGGGTCTGCAATCAGAAATTGGAAGCAAACATTTACATACCATCCAATCCAGTGAAGCCATGCCCAGATCACTCTTAGTAAGGATCACATAACCACTTCTTAAGATTTCTGGAACACTTTGGAACACAATGAGGCTGGTCTGTAAACAGTGAAATACTAAGCAGAATTACAACATCCTAAACCCACTGACTTCAACGGTCTTAGAAGGATGTAACTCTACTTGGCACAGTAATACTACCACAAAGGAGAAAGACAGATCGCTGCTCACTCAGTACCGCACAGTGAGACTATAGTGCAGCAGGGATTTGAATGCAGGCTAGATGCCAACCTTCTAAACCAGTTGGCCACACACTGATTTTACATGCTTCTTTGTAAACTTTCATTTTAAGAAAAAAATAAATTCTGAAAAATAACAGCTTGAAAACAGGTATTATTGCAATCAGGTATATTACAAGTGCTCAAAATGTAAAATATATGGAACTGCCTTACAAAACGGGCTAGTAGAAGCCCCATACGGCAGCTACATACACACAGTTTGAAGTTCTGAAACAAGATTTGACACCAAAGAATTCGAGAAGAACTGTGGTGCTGCTGGAAAGAAAAGACCTCACATAGTGGTGGTGTTAGTGAGCCAACATTTAATTTCCTCCACAACACAAGCACTGGGACATGAATCTGGCTCAGCTGTTCCCAAAGCACGGTCATTCTGTCATATGTTCACTGTTGTATACATCACAGAAATCCCTGTGCCGGGACTATATGTGCCTTCATTAAGCACTACATGAAACCACACCTCAAGGGCAAATTCAAGAGGGAAAGAATGCCTCTAGGCATCATTCCTGCCAGACAGCCAGAGACCTCTGCTATGAGAACCAACCTATCTAACCCCACAACCTTGTTTTGGCAAGGTGAGGACAGACTAGTTTCAAACAAGCTTAAGATCTGTATGTAGCTATCTAGACAGGGAAAACAGGTGTCTAGAAAGGCAGACCACAAAGATAATGCTAACATAGAGTCTGCACACCAGTGACAATGACAGTGCATGCCATAGGAGCTATTTGAACACAGGGCACAGAATTGTATGTGATCAGCAAAGAAACAACAGCCTTGTGATCTTTTGAGGCCATTAGCTGAATTTATAAAAACTTTAGAAGATATTCTGTATCAAGAGATACTTTATCAATGAATGACATTAAGTACTGCCACAACTGATAGGAATATCCATTCTAAAAACCAGGAGGGAATCACTGGATCAAACTGAAAAGCCATGAAACCACACCTCCTTTACCTCTGTCCAGCGACTCAAAGGGCTCCAAAGGATCTTCCAAGGGAGGGGGTATCCGTGAAGCATCTTCCAGACAGCCACCTCCAGCATCAGGTACCAAGACAGAGGCTTCTTGGCTGAGTGGCTCAACAACCGGAGAAGACCCATTGAAGCCACACATTTTCAAATCTATAAGAATTTGTTTTAAAGATATCATATTAAATTTTCCAGGTAAATACTCAAAAATAGTCAAACATCAATTTAGGATCCCAAAAGGTAATAAAACAAACAGAAAAAGATGGAAAATCATCTATACAACACTGCAGTGCATTCAAAATTCTTACTGAACGTTACCACAGTAAGTAACTGCTACATAATTCAGTCTACCTAGGAAAGATAATCCAGAGATTTGGAGTATAGTGCCATTTGCATGCAGAAGACACCCAACTCTTTTCCACTAGTTCCATAGGAGGCTGCAAAGAAAATGAACTATTGCCGGGAATTGTTATTTCAATGTACGTTTTACCTAGTTTCAGAAAGTGATCTTCATTTGCTGTCCTTAACTAATGAGACCTTTCTGCTTGTTTTAACAGTTGCTGCTTTATTATTTTGATGTTAATGGTATCTGTTGTTTTACTTAGGTTTTGTTTATTAATTTTTATTACTGCTTGCTACCTTGGGGATCCCTAAAAGAGAATGATAAGGTAGGATAGAAATTATTTTTAATAATAAAAGTACAATTCAACTTAACTTAGTAAAGAGGAAGTGTGCACTTTTTAGATCTGATCCAGAAGATAAAGGGGGAGAAATAATACATTGTATCTGTGGTCAGACTGCCAGAAGAACTGCAAACATTCCCACTGTCAACAGTGAGCCTAAGTTTTAAAAAACTGAATGCTGTAATAAAGCCACTTAAAAGTTTTTGTATTGCCCGTAAAGCCAAGAGATCTACAGCATTCTTCCTCAAAACCCTCAGAGACATCCTCAACTATCATTATCATGTAGGTTCAGAACAGACTCTGTCCAACTGTAATGAGCCCGTGATATGGATTATACCCACTGCCATTCATTGCACTGGATGTAAAGGGGTAGGTGAGGTTTCCACTGCACCTCTACTGAGACTCCTCAGTTTCTCAGGGCAAGTAGGATGGATGCAAAAATAGGAGAACATGGAGATTTTTTACTACACCTCCCAAAAAACTTTGAAACATTCTTTCTTTAAATAGAAGTCTGTAATGCAGAGCATCACTCAGCTGCCGCCACCCTAAATCAGCACAAATGCTATGCTAGCCATCCATCCACCCATGATGGAGAATTAAGAAGAGACAAAGATTCTGAGTAAACCTGGGAATGAAGTGTTGCAACCAAGTCAAGAGAGTGCTGGAAAAAAAAAGATGTTCAGGCAACACTAAAAGATTACGTTGCTTATTTAGGAACAAAAGTACTAACTGTTCTGCTTAAGTACTTAACTATTCTACAACATCAAGCTATGAGAACAAATTAACTAGCGTACTTTTAAAGCTGACCCAAGTAATGCTACATCTCTCAAAGAGTGCAAACCTCTCCACATCATGATAACCTTTAACATGAAGCAGCAGGGCTTCAAAGCCCCACTGAGTTATGTCCCAACAAGCCTATGAGGTTATCTCTTTGAATGAAAGTTTTGGCCACTGGTTTCTGAGTGAAGGACCACACACATCACACTCAGAAGTTGGCATTATACATTTAACCTATCGACATAGTTCTTTGACACTGAACCATAAGAAATTCTACTTTCAGTTTGTTTTGCCTCACGCACACCTATCAAGCTTGTTCCTGTTCAAGGACAATGTAACTAATGTAAAAATAATACCAGCATAAGACATTCTCATCTGGTTTCTACAAGATTTCCTGGAAATCCATGAAAGGATGCTGGCATGAACTTGCCATTCTTTATGCCCACCTTCCCCAGTTAATTGACTGATTCCTCCAAAGAAAGTGATTGTGGCAACTCTGCTCAAAGAGGAAACCACAACCAGCACAGAACTCATGTAACTGACCAATCCCAGGCATTGCTTGGGGCAAATCATTGAGACAAGGTCTGAAAAGTTTACACCAGACTCAGAGTATGGAGATGAGCATTCCTACATAAATGCCTTCAAAGCATCAACACCTCTAAGCTTTAACCATAAAGAAAGTCATGAATCTGGGTTCTAGTTTGTTTTGTGAAGCTACCAGGCAGTTTCTGAGTGAAAGCTATTTTATGCCACAGTGGGGCTGTATACCTCAATGCCTGTGGAAAATTCACTAATAGATTGTGAGGATCTTATGGGAGAGTAGTCAGATATTAGACACAGCATGACAAATGACTAAAGAGAAGATGGTTCATATGCTGCATTACTTGAGCAGAAAGATTCAATGCTGAATTAAAGACTGTGGAAAACCATATTCTGAGACTGTGCTCACATTCAGTATTCCTACTGCTAGTGCAACCTGTGTGAACACCTTTCCTTATTCCAGTAGAATTTCCACATGGAACAGGCAGAGTCATTCATGCAGTCTAGCATGTCTTCCTTAGTTAGGAATATGGCCTCTGACATGAAATAGGCAAACAGTCACCATATTTTCAACAGTGAGGAATTTTGAGGAAGCAGGAGAAATAACTCCCCTCCCTGAGGAGATAATTACATTGCAACAGGACTCAGTATGGCTGGGATCAGTGTTCCCTCTAAGCTGAGTTAGTGTGAGCTAGCTCACAGTTTTTTAGCCTCCAGCTCACACATTTTTGTCTTAGCTCAGGAAGGATGGCTCCAGAGCAAAGTAATTTAGGCAGTAGCCAAATTGCTCAGTTACAACTTTAATGCCAGTAGCTCACCAAATAGTGTGTTTGCTCACAAGGCTCCACAGCTTAGAGGGAGCACTGGCTGGGATCCTGTCCAATAGCACAGTAGGCTCAGTGATTAATGCAAACAAGCATGTTCTGTGACAGTCATCATATTCCAAAGCTAAGTCTCCTGAATAAAAAGTTTTGGGATCATTTATTGCTCTACCTGGCTGTGTGCTCTCCAGCTCCATGCTGCCCAAGAGGCTGGTGCCATTTTCCGAGACAGTAGATGCAGCTTCTTTCACAGGCTCCTCATTTCCTGGTTCATCCTGCTGCGGAGAGAAACCCTGGCTGCCCGAGCTAAGCATGGGGGAAGGCTGAGATGATGTGTAGAAGCTGGATGGGCCATTTTGCAGGAGTTCAAAATTCTGATCATCAGGGAATGAGTCATAGAGCTCTGTCGAATCAAAGTTCAGACCCATGGCCCCTGGCGTGCCATTGGCCCAAAATTCCTGCCCCCCTCCCCCCCTCAGATTGGTGGTGTGTCCTGGTGAGCCTTGCCGATTGCCTCCAACAACACCATTCAGTGGATATTGGGAGAACAGCGGGGTGTCCTTGAGGTTGTTGCCATTGCCGGATGGGTACTGAGAATAGTTCCAGAGATAGTCGTACGAGTGGTGGAGGTGGGAGGTGGCCGAGGAGCGCGTCCCTGAAGTACTAGCATTAGCTACAGTAGATAAGCCATTGACATTCATGTCCCCATTCAAACCTACCAGGAGGGAAGGAAGAAAGAGAAGCTATTAAATTCACAATTAAGTGCTAGGAATACTGATTGAAAGGAAAGGTTGCTTCTACCTTATTGGCTTGTCTCCATTTATGGACAGGGGAGGGGGAGTAGAAGAGAGAGATGATGCAATAAACTTTGGGAAAAATTAGATGGCAATAATCACCTTGACCAAACTAACTCAAGAGGTCATCCACAAAATTTCCTCTTTCCCACCCAGACCCAAAATAAAACACAGTTCCTGCATGTGATTTTATCCTCTGTAAGAATTGCCTGACTCCTTCCCAATACTCATTCCAAAATCCTATCAGCCTGGTCACACAGGACAAAAGGCTTAAAAGGCCCACTTCTATAGCTGCTCCTGCTGTTCAAGAAACCTCTGCTTTCTTAGCTACACAGACCCAGCCTGGTTTGCTGTCCTTAACAGCACTCATCTATTTGAGATGCTTCTGTGTAAAAGACACCGTAAAGTCTTCCAAAATCTTTCAGAATTACTATCTTTCAGAATTAATAGAACAGGAAGGCTCTAACCCCCATTGATTCAAAAATGCTGTAACTCCCACTGATTAAAGGATGACAGGAAGAAGAAAAAAATAGTACAGTGTGAAGACACACAAGGAAAAGACACACCTTTCTACGATGGTAGAAAGGTGAGCATGTCAGTCCTTGTTCAAAGCAAACAAGATTTCACAGCTCAAAGTCACCCACAAATGACCTGATGAATATGCCAAAATTTCAGAGGAAAAAGGCCAAGAAAAAACTGTAGAGTGAACTGTCCCCATTCCCTCTGTCCCATCTTATTTGTTTTCAGTATTTTTAATATTTTAATCTAGGCAAGCAAAGGTTCTCAGCTCCCCCACCCCCAGCTGACTGGGATGCATGGAATAAGGCCTGATCCACGCATATAACTAGATGAACATCCTATATCACTCTCAACATGGGCATTTTTTTTAATGCAGTGACATTTTAAAACACTATTGTTTTCTAATATTTAGTTAGAAATACAACTGCTCTTTGTCACTAGCCCTTGAATACGCAAGCAGAGAGGGTTGGCTCAGATGAGAGTGAAGAGTGGCTCACTACGTGGTCCAGTGACTATTTACCAACTTTGTATCCTCCTGACCATCCTTGAGGAGTTCAGGGCAACCTAAGTGGGGCTATCTCCATAACAATCCCGTGAAACAGAATAGCATGTCTTGTTCAGGCTGCATCCAAACCACTCTGTTTAGTGAGGAATTCTGTAAAATGGAGATAATGGGAGCTATCCTAAGCAGGTCTATTCAGACACCTACTTGGGCTTATTCAATGGGGCTTACACCCAGGAAAGCATGCTTAGGATTCTACTAAATGACCTGTCTCACAGAGTTGTAGAAGGGACAAAGAATGTAAAAACAGATATCATATTAATGAGCACATTACTATCACCATCCTTCACTACATGCCTGTAGTAGAGACAAAGCTAGGCTCTAGATAAAAGCTGCAAGATAAATGCACACTTCCATACCCTGCAGAAGGGAAAAAGAGTCAGTGCCATCCACCCTTTAGATCACAGTGCTGTCCCGTTAACCTCTCTCCTTTCTGGGGAACACTCTCAGCTTCCCTACTCTTGCAGGCAGCTTCCCGTTCACAAGAGGTGAATTTTTAAGGGGTGCTAATGAAATAAGCAACATACCAATGGGAGGGAACAACACTGATGAAAACCTTATGCCAGGCGAGATCAAGATAGCACACTGGACAATGTATTGTATGATTTATCCTGGATCTTCTGAAGCTCTGAGCAAGCTCTTCCCATCCTGCTTCAACTGAATTATGCCATTTTTGAAACCGAGATACAATTGTTTGGGTTTTTGCCAGTCTGATAGAAGAATGATGTATAAATGACTACCAGTGAGGCAGTAGATACTGCCTACTTTCCCAAGCTTTTCTCCATGACTAGTACTAAATGGCCCTGGTCACATGGAAGGATTTGCCCCGCAAGAGGGACGGATCGGGGGCGCATCAAGCGGGCGCGATCACATCGCAACATCTGGGAAGCATCACGCACCCGTCCACGATCCGTCCCTTCGGCCCAAAAATGCGCGTTTAAAAGGTACTAGCAACAGAGCACTACCTTCCAGATGATGCGTGGTAACTCCAGGCATCTGGTCGGGGAAGCGCTGGTAGCTCGTTGCAGCCAGTGCCGTTCCCCGTCCCGCGCATGTGCACAACCGCGCTACTGCCGGTTTGCTGTACAACGTGTGATCGGCTGCCGGAGCACAGAGCCGCGAGGGCATGTTGGATTGCGCTCCCACGGTTCTTTTTGTTCCGGCTCTAATTTGCCTCCCTTCGGCAGTGGATCATCCTGCTTGTGTGACAGGGACTAATAATCATCGTTTTAAAAAAGAAAAGCCCAGATGTTCAAGATTTCATCAGCTCCAAATGCTGTGCTCACAAAGGGGCCCCCATGGATATGAGAACCTTAACTATTGTCCCTGACCCACTGCTACTACTTATTACGTCTATTAGACTCCCCTGAGCATCCTTGCATTTCAATTTACAGACACTCAACTAATTCCTCAAAGCCCCTACACAGGAACATAAAGAATGGAAATCTCATACTCTGGCAGGAACCAGCTTTAGCATAAGGATATGCATAATCAACATTCATTCCTGCCTCAAACTTACTTTTCCCTTGCTGGGGGAAGTTCATGGGAGATCCATTTGTGTATATGTTGTCCCCTGAGGAAGGTGCCGGTTTCAGTCCTGAGGCAGCAGGTGAAGAAGGAAGGCCAGTAAAGTTAAAATGGTTGTTTGCCTCCATTTCTGTGGAAAGAAACAGAATAGAGGACTGAAACCACTATGCGGATCAGACGCCACTCTTCCAATACAGCTGTACAAATCTCCTTCATTTCACTTCAATCAGCCATTGGCCAACAACTACAAAAATACTAATTCTTAACATTTAAATAACTCTTCAGTTGCCAAATTGCTTCATGTACCTTATCACAGTAATCCTTATCACAAAACTATGTAAAGTAGTATTCTCATATTCAAATGGGTGTGTGTGTGAAAAAAGCTTGAGAAAGGTATCCTTGTGGTTTGCCTACATCTATCTAGTAAGGTCATGGTACATTTTAACAGAGGGATTCCTGGTTCATAGCACAGTATTAGCTACTATGCTATACCATCTCTCCAAATCAGCAAGACAAAAGCAGGTCACTGACTGTCTTAATCAACAATAGGGTAGACAGCATAGCCAAAAAGGGATTGGGGCTAGCTGCCCTACCGATGATAAGACCCAGGCCCATTATCAGGAACAACACAACTGAATACCTACCTCTTCAACAACCCTGTTGAAAATGTAACAGGAGTCTTTCTATTTATGCTGATGCAAAGAACGCACAAGGGAAAGCAAGGGGGTGACCTGATCCTCTTCAACGGACAAGGTCCAGCTAAGTCTTGATGCCCACTCAGCCACCACATCCTAAATACTGGGATCTATTTAAATATAGTCTTTGTAAACTACCAGATTATCCTTGACTTGCCAGAATGCAGCAATGTGACCACACAACTGTTTCTAATATGAACATGTGCACTTGTATTGCAAACAGGCACATAAGTAAGCTCCTCAAAGAGGAAACCTAGGGATCAAACCGTTCGGTAAAACCAATGTGGTTTTGTGGTTAGTGTGGGCTAAGGTCTGGGAAATCCAGGTTCAAAACCCCACTCTGCTACGGAAGCTGGCAGTGTGACCTTGGACCAAGTCACATACCCTTAGCCACCTCACAGAGTTGTTGTGAGGATAAAAATGGAGGAGAGGAGAACAATGTAAGCCCACTTCGGGTCCCCACTGGGGAGAAAGGCAAGTGTATAAATGAAAACAGCTAACAACTACTATAGAGAGAGGGGTGCCATCCATACAGTTTATTCCTTATAACATTTTAGTGAGGAAGCCAACGATGATGTCTCTGCTGTTGCGCTCCATGGCCCTTCGTAAGGCTAAACATGCCAGCATGAGACTGCAAAGTACTATGTGTAAATTCCACATCAGGTGCACTGACCCCCACTTAACTAGTAATTTTTTTCTATCCCGCAGGGATGCAAATGAACTTTTGCCTCTCTGCAACACTGGGGGGGGGGGACACATCCCAGCACTTCCTGTAACTGAAATTAATGCATAAAATAGATGCGCTGTTCACAGACGTTTGACAATAAGAGAGGATGTAAACACTTGGGATGGGGCCTAGCCCATCCAGTGGGTCATCTGCAGCTCCCAAACAAGGCAATTCTGCCAGTGTCTAATGTTCCCCCTTTTGTTTTCCTGTCTGATATGGAAACTAAAGAAAAATTTCTTAAGGCAGGCCTGGACGGTTGCCAATGAAGGCAACCCATGGCTGAATGAAGAGAGGTGGAAGAGCTCATGCTACAGATTCATATTGGTCTGACAATGCACTGCCCTCCCCTTCTAGTAAGCTTTTTCATAAGCAGAAGGTACATGACACCAAGGATACTCAAAATGAAGCCACACTTTTTAATATCTTGAATCCAGAAGCCTCAGCTTGGACACTTATCACTTAGCTTCACTTCCACCCAAGGCTGTAAACAATTTCTTACCCACACCTCTGGATTCACTTTTTCTCAACCACTGAATCAAGAACATAGTTTAAGGAGCCCTGGCTGTGGGCTTCCCCCTGATCTAAGCTGCACTTCCCTAGACATTTTCAAGCGGAGGCTGGAGAACCATCTTTTGGGTATGTTGTAGGGCTATCTTTCAGCTATGCTCCTGCAGAGTGCAGGAGGTTGGACTAGATGACCTGCAAGGTCCCTTACAACTCTAACATTCCATGGTTCTAAGAGAGAGGAAAGCAATACAAAGGAAGCTCCGCTTCACCTGCCCCGTCTTCTTTCTCACACAGCCTGCTGTTAGGGAATATGCCAGAGGCCTGATTAAAATGTAATGTTGGTGGGACAGCACAACTTAGTTTTACTTTCACTGAGTATCTTGTTTAAGCCAGACCTTTAGGCATGCTACAGATCTGTGGTATACTACTGTGAACATAGCAGCTGAGGGCCCAGTCTGAACTAGATGCTGGACACGTGCAATGTCACACAGGTAAGTTCTCCTGTGCCACTACCATTGCATTTAAATCAGGCCCAATGTAAGGTTCAGGCAGTTCCACAGTCAGTGCTTCAACTATTATGTAAAATTCCACTCTCAACAATTTTTTTAAAAAACCTGAGTGTGAAAACTCCAGTCAAAGGAAGTTTGAGAGGTAGTCACTGAAAGCCCTACTCCTTGAAGCTAGAATGAAGACACATGAAACTGTCTTACATTGAGCCAGACAACTGGTCCATCAAGGTCAGCACTATCTACTCAGACTGGCAGCAGTTCTCCAGAGTCTCAGGAAGAAATCTTTCATATCATCCACCACCTTGATCCTTTAGCTGGTGATGCCAGGGATTGAATCGGGGATCTCCCGCATGTCAATAAGATGATCCACCACAGAACAGCCACTCCCCAATGGAAGCAAAGGTTGCTACTACTCACATGGGTATGATCAGAACACACAAGCATGTTCTTATGAACCATTACTTCAATTTTACCATACCTTTAAATCATTTCAATATCTGAATTAACTGACGTGTGGGAAGACTAGTCACTTGAATGTTAGACACAACAGAACCTTTCTACTGATCTGTTTGTGTTGGAGAATATTAAAAAACCAGAATGTGTTCTACTCTTCCTCAGGAGTCTCACTACAGAAAAAAGTTTCTTCCTGAGACAACTAACTTTTGCAGCTGTTCCAGAGCATGGAAAATACAATCAGTGATGGCTTGCAAGGAATCATGGGAAAACAAACAAGAACTTTGGAATACTCAGATACTTCAGTGGTGCAGGAAGTATACTGCTGTATGTTTAAGTATGACAACAGCACTCTTGCATGTCATGAAAAATACATGGC
Source organism: Gekko japonicus (assembly GCF_001447785.1). Taxonomy (NCBI): domain Eukaryota; kingdom Metazoa; phylum Chordata; class Lepidosauria; order Squamata; family Gekkonidae; genus Gekko; species Gekko japonicus. The sequence goes on from NW_015159742.1 coordinate 494,695, forward strand.
ACACCTTACCAGATCAGATCAATGGATCAACTTTTGCTTCCAACAAGGTAGACACGGGGCTTATACCTAAGAAAAAAAGACTTGCCACTAATATTCCAAGCCCCCAAGCCATTTCTCAGGTTTGACTGAATCTAGTTCTATTCCCAGCCATAACTGCAGCTGTATCATTAATTTCCACAAGTGACAATATGTGTTGGAGAAAACCACACTTTTGATTGTATTAAAACTAAATGAGAGACAAGCCCTTCCCTGAAAGTTTACAACAGGTGGGAGATGAAACAGAGGTTAAGCGATCTGGGCAGGGGTCTTCTCCTAGAAAAAGAGCTGCAGGAGCTCATTAACATACAGTATGCTAATGAGCTACTAGGCTATTAGCATAATAGTTCATTAGCATATGCAACGCCCCCTGACATCACCGGAAGTGATGTCAGAAGGGGAAGCAAAAGGGGGGAGGCATATTCAAAAGCCGCAGAAAGAGGGAAGGAAAGAGAGTGAGTGAGTGTAGAGAGAAGGAGAAAGAGTGAAAGAAGGAAAGAAGGAAGGAAAGAGGAAAAGAGAGAGAAGGAAAGAAGGAGGGAAAGAAAGAGCGAGAAGGGAAGAAGGAGGGAAAGAAAGAAAGAGCGAGAAGGGAAGAAGGAAAAGAGGTAAAGAGAGAGAAGGAAAGAAGAAGGAAAAGAGAGGAAGGAAGGAAGAGAAGGGAAAGAAAAGTAGGGGAAGGAAAGGAGGGAAAGAAAGAGGGCAAAGAGATTGGGGGAGGGGGGAGGCTCTCCCACCCACCCCCATGCCCCCAATACAGTCTCCGGGGCGAGCCCCAGGCAACCGGCGATGGGCCTCCTCTGGCCTCCCTGGGGCAGCAGCGTTCCAGTGTGAGCCCCAAGAAGCTGGCAATGGGACTCCTCTGCTCTCCCTGGAGTGGCAGGCGCTCCGGCGCTGGCCTGGGGATGCGGCAGGGGGGGCCTCTTCTGGCCTCCCACGGGCCGCAGCGCTCTGGCGCTGGCCTGGGGAAGCAGCAGGGGGCCACAGCGCGGGGAGCGGGGCTTGCTGCCACTGCCATTTGTCCCAGCGCCTGGGCTCCCGGAGCAGCACTCTGGCCCCAAAAGACCCCTGGATCTGGGCAAGGTCAATAAAACATAGGACAATATTTTCAGCTTTGGGTACAGTGCTCTCCCACTGTCCCAAATTCCCAAGCAGTTTGCTACAGGACTAGTACTCTATTCCTTGCTTTACAGGATGCCCTCATTCATTAGAAAACAATTACTCCTCTAATTCTTTCTACAGCGTTGTCAGTAAAAGTGTTTACAACATTATCGGGAAAAACAGAAGTAATTCTAGGAACCCCTCCACATGATGTTCTCGAATTTAATTTCATTGAAAGCCCACGTGGTATAGCAGTTAGAGTGCCACACAATAGTGGAATCTGGAAGACCCAAGTTCAAATCTCCATTCTGTCATGCAGCTTGCTGGGTGACCTTGGACCATTCACTCTCTCTCTCAGGCTGCCCTCTCTCTCAACGTGCTTATGAGGATGAAATGGAGACAGGGATAAGGATGTATGCTTCCCAGAGTTGCAAGGAGGAAGGACAGGATACATATAAATCTTGAAGTACCCAGTGGGATCTTATATATAAACATATGAGTAGCACATGTGACATTTATTGTGAAACTAGCTATTACACAGCTAACCCTCAGATATAACGACTGCAGAGCACTTACTCATGAACAAACCACCAAACTTATTGAACTGACAATTTTTATGAAACTTATCAATGCCCCCTTCAGTGGTCTGAAGTCTGAGGCTACATCATGTGCAAAGCAGGTTCTTCTTTTCAAAACTGCAATAGTGGTCAACTTTCCCAGTGGCACAGATGAACTGACCACATTCAAATCATAATCTTCATGGACCACTCACAAAAACATTACACTGTGCTAGAATATGTATCTGAACAATGTTTCCAAGCTGTCCCACAAAGAGAGATCTTAGAACAGCTTCACCAACAGCAACACTAGCAACAATTCTGAATAAAGGCCATCCAAAAAGCAGATGGGGGTGGGGGATGTGGAACACTTCTTTTCTCTGTCAACCTGAGATCATAAATTCTTTATCTAGTTTAGAATTACCCCCTTGCCTCTATTCACAGCTAGCAATCATTGTCAAGATCCAGTTTATACATCCAAAACAGATGCAAATGTACTAAATGTCAGTGAAAGAATAATTTCAGACACAGCTTCTGCTTCACTGGTTCATTAACTCTTGCATCAGGAAGCTTGTCTCTCTCACCCACATAAGCAACCCCCTATTACTGCAATGTCATGCCAAACTCCACCACCTAAACTGGAAGGCTATTGTAACTGCAGGGGGAAAATGCTGCTACTAATAGCAGCACAGCAAATGCCCTTCCCCCAACTCAGTGTGCATCATCAAGAATCATCCCTGCTGTTTGTACTAAGGCTACCTTACGCACTTGCCATTTCCCCTTCAAAAAAGCAATGGATCCTACTCTAGCAACATATAAGAAGTCCAGCATTCAACATTAGCAACAAAACGGCTTATAATATCCCCTTTAAGGGTCAAGGAAGCAGTGGAAAACGCAGCCGCTGCTCCAGCACAGGGACGAACTGGGCTTTAGCAGAGGTGAAGGGAGGTGCTGAGAAGACACTGTAATTAAAGGGGGAGGCAGAATAGCATGCTAGGAAAGAAGCCAAGGAAAATGGATGAATTAATTGCAGCCAACAACAGCTACAGGGGGGAAGTTTAAAGGGGAGGGGTGTGGTTTGATGATTTAAAGCTACACAGGAACCACACATACAGGGGTAATGCTGAGAAGCTGGTATAGTTAGAGATTGTCACTTTTGTATCTCAGCCCCATGTCTCTCTCATACACCCCATAGAATAAAACATTTCAAAAGTGGGAGGGAGAGGAGGATAGTAAGGATTCTCTAGCAGGAAAACTGACAAGGAACCACACAAACAGAATATTCCTGTCACATGACACCTGATCCAGGCCCAGTGCTCCAAGTGGGTAGGGCAGTAGCATTGATGAGTAGCCATGTTTATTTAGATGGGTCACACAGGTTGTCTGATCATGACCTGTCCCTTTCTTAACTGATCCTCAGTGAGCAGGTTATTGAGACTGGCAGATGCTCTCGCTCTCCCACCACAAAGATAAGGTTGCTTTGCGTAAAAGCTGGAGACTTCCTACCCTAAACTGAACCCAATTCAGACTGTGTGCTCAATCCTGCCTGGAAACCCACACCCTTCAGACTTCTCCCGCCCTCCTTCCTTACCAGAAATCAACAACCCCTTGGAAAAACGGAAGTATTACACATGCACTCATCAATGTAAAATTACTTTTTTTGAAGTTCATGCTTATCCTCAAAACAGCCCCATTATATTACCTTTAGGAAACAGAGGGTAAGAGGCACCAAGAGGCAATAAAAATTCATCTAATCTACGTATTGGATATCGTTAACGTCTCACCTCAAAATGCCAGGTTGTATAGTATTTTGTTAAAACTTTCCTTTTATGAAAAAGGGAGAGGATTTGGAGTATGTTACAAGTCAGTCATTTTTATAGCTATAGTCAAATCACACAAAAATTATTGCCAGTAAAAGTACAGAATACAGAATGAAAAGAACTATCTAGATCCCTGTAAATAGTCACCGTTTTCAGTTGCAGAGGACTACTTTTAACGCGTGGGCCCATTAGATCTAATTGTAAATTTGCAAGCAACAAAAGGCCAGAAACAATTTGACAATTTCATGGTTTTCTTCACAGGGTAGAGGTGACATTACTTGATCCTATCCTGGCAAGATACTTTTCTAAGCAGCCTTGGGGAGTTTTGGCTTCTGTAGTACATACCCCCACATAAAGTTTAACAAAAACGCAGAGTCTTCTCTTAATACAACCAATATGCAATTCCCCCCTACCTCTTGAGAAATTGGCACACAGTTTCCAGCAGTGGAGAGCTAACTGTAATTTTGACATATGGATGTAAGTTCATCCACAGAACACAAACCAGGATGTCCTATGGCAAGTACCCCTTATGACAAAGGTTTCGATTGTCTCCATTTCAAATGGGAGGACATTTTAAAGGCCTACTCCTCTTAGGACAACCTAAACGCTGTATACATATTTTTCCTTTAAAAATAACTCTAGGACTAAAAAAAGGGAAAGCAGCAGTCTGTCCTGTTTGATTTGTGATAGCAAATGTCAAAAGGAGGGATATGAACACTTACAAGCATTATTAACTTGTCCAAGACATGGATGCCATTTTTCTAGTTTAGTAAAGGTAAAGGTTCCCTTGCTCGAAAGCCAGTCGAATCCGACTCTAGGGTTGCGGTGCTCATCTCCGTTTCAAAGCCGAAGAGCCAGCGCTGTCCGAAGACGTTTCCGTGGTCATGTGGCCGGCATGACTAAACACCAAGGCACACGGAACGCTGTTACCTTCCCACCGAAGTGGTACCTATTTATCTACTTGCAATTTCTTGCTTTCGAACTGCTAGTTTAGATCTCTTTTAAAATTATTTTAAATGACTGTCACTTTAAATTTTGTGTAACAATTTTTTTAAGAGGGCAGTGGCCCCAAATTGCAGGGTCTTGTGCCAACTGGCTGCTGGGGAACGGGGCTAATCTAGCCAAGGAGCTCAGGGAGAGCTAGAAACTGAAACCAAATCTGATTTAAAAGGACATTTCAAAAAACAACAAACAAAGCTGCCATTTCCCGGCCACTTCCTGCAAGGATGGGGGAGGGAGCAGAGGAAGAAGGCTGTTTGCATCAAGGTTCAGTGTGCATATTTAGGCAGGGGAAGAGGACTGCCCAGAGCACTCTCACTCAACCCAAAGCCAGTCACCAGGGATTCCCTGGGCTTACAACCCACCTCCCACACAAAGGGCTCTCTCAACTCTAGCCGTCATTTCCCAAAACCACACTCACAGCTCTTCTGCTACAAGGATAAAGATCTTAGCCTCTCAGCTTCCCAAATACATAAGGGACTCCAATCAGAAACCATTCCCACACAATCAAGGCACAAAATGTTACAAACCATATATGGAAAGGATCTCTAGTATCACAAGCTATCGCCACCAATTATACACACGCCTACCCTTTCCCCAACAACTATGCAGACCAGAGTAGCACTAAACATGAGATTCAGAACTCCTGAATCAACCAGGGGTACGCATGTGCACACATGAGTGTATACGCATAAGCGTATACCAGAAAACAGAATCCCAGAAGTCTTTCACATCTCCAAAAAATAAAAAAACCCAGCCACCATATCCATATTAAAGGTGGCCCTGGACTCTAAATTTGTTCTACTGGTTCTGACCAACATGGCTGACCACCTGGATCTATATTCCTCTACATCACTCTTTTCATGCATCCGTGTTTCCAAACCATTTTCTTCACAAGCTGCATCACCAGGAAAGGATCCTTAACAGGAAATCAGAATTCCTATATCCGGTCTTATTGCATTCTGATCCAAGAAGGGATAATAACCTTAGCCTTCCTGGCTCGTAGCTAACATGGGGCCCAAGGGGCCTGGCCCCCAGTGTTTCCTCTGGGGGCCCCTCCTTCCCGGCCCGACCCCTAAGTGCCCCAACTCGCCACCTGCAATGTGCTTTGATTTAATTAGCTGGTGCCCCCCCAGGCCCCCTCCCCCCAAATTCCCTAGCTACGGGGCTGTAGCCTTCTTATAATGAAGTCTGAAGAAAGCCCACAAATCCCTCGTTAGGCATCTGATATCCAGAGCAGCCCATTTCCCCGAACTCCAGGACCTGTACTCTTCCTCCCCCAGATCACAAGGAATCCTCACAAAGCCTGATCACTCCAGATTCACTAAGAACTGCCTACAACCCCTTTGCCCTCAAAATACAGCCCCCCTCCCACACACATTTCAGGGGAAGGCAACACCTTGTTTCCCTCCACTCCTTACACTGTTAACAAAGTGAGCCAGGGGAAGTGTGTGATCAGAGTACTGAACTAGAAGCTGGGAGGCCTGCATTCAAACCCACACTCTGCTATGAAGCAATGGGGGACTACTTCACTGTCAGCCTAACCAGTGACTGTTGTTTCAAACAGAAAAGAGGAGAATGGTGTCGGCCACCCCAAGCTCCCTGGAGACAGACTAGGCTAAAATGAAATAAAGACTGAATCCATCTTGTGGGAGATGAGATGGGCTTGTTACATTATCGTTGTGATGCGGCCTTCGCCCCCTTCTTTCCCGAAACAAAATCCAAACCCCTTTCAACACTCATTTCATCCCTTCTTCGCCTTCTCCCTCCTTCTACCCCTCCCCAAAACCATGCTCGCCGCCGCTGCCACTCTTCCGTATAAAGAGAGAAAGCCACCCCCTCCCCTCCCCGCTTCCCAAACGAAGGAGGTGTCCCGTCCCCCCTCCAACCTCAAGGCCGGGGCTTCCGCATAAACTTCCTCACTTCAAACGAGAGATTTCGCCTCTCCGGCCACTCTCCAAACCAAGAGCTCTCCCGCCCCCGGTGCACTCTACACTCGGGCCTCCCCGGATGGGGGAAGGGAAGAGATTTCTCTCCCTTTCATATACGGGATGGACGAAACTTTACCTCCCCACCCCCCACCCCCAATCTTGAGAGAACGAACTGCTGCCCCCCCC
>NW_015159742.1:501356-526545 GCF_001447785.1 Gekko japonicus
CCCGATCCCCAGCCAAGGCTCCCCCACCACCACCACCAACGGAAAACAGGGCCACGTCACGCACCCAAACAGGGCTCTCCTCAGAGAGGCGTGTTGGGTTTTCCCCCCGTCTCCTCGAAACAGTCCTTTCACCTTTACCTCCCCCCTTCCTTCCTCCCTCCTCACCTGCAAGAGGTGTCAGCCGGCCCCTCACATGGCCTGAGGAGGTCGGCCCTGGCGGCGTCGCATGACCGGCAGGGCGAAAGGGAGGCACCGGACCAGACTGATGGTGGGGGAGGGGAAGCAGAGCGATGCAGCAGCAGCACCAGGCAAGGCCGCCGCCGTCGTCGTTTCCAGCCAGGAAGCCCCAGCCAGCCAACGAACGAGCGAGGCAGCCAGCGAGCGCCGGAGCCAGTGTCGAAAGCAAGACGCCGCCGGGTCCTAAGGCCTGCCTCTCAGACGGGTAGGGAGACTCGGCAGCAGCGCCGCCTCTTGAAGAAGGCGAAAGAGGATGAAAAAGGCGGCGGCCGAGGCTCGGTCACTGTGCCCCCCACGCCCCACCCCACCCCCGCGCACAAAAAGCGAAATGGTCCGAGAGCTTGGAGAAAGGGAGGGGGGGGTTAGGGTTGGGGGAGGCTGGTTTCTACCATGAAAACGTGCTGTGTCTCAAGCCCGGCTAGGGAGTCACATCCGCTTTATGTGCCTCCCGTGCGATACTATTTGGGGGTGGTGGAGTTCTTTCCTGATCTAATCTACAAAACGAAAGACATGTAACACGTTTAGTTAAGACCACCCGAAATAACACAATACATGGCACATGTTTTGGAGTTCTCCAGAATGCTTTGTCAGGCTGGATATTGAAAGGCTGGCACAAACACCATATTTAGAAACATCCACAGAGAGAACTTTCATAGCCCTCAGACAGAATGTGTGCGGCAGCCAGGGTGCTGGACTTGGACCAGGGTACAAATCCTCACTTGGCCAAAAAGCTCACTAGGGGCTACATTACACACTGTTTCTTTACTTAATTTGCACCCTGCCTGTCACCCCAATGGGAAGTCAAGGTGGCTTACATTATTATCTTCTCCATTTTATCCTCTCAACAAACCTGTGAGGTTGGTTAGGCTGGGACTGTGTGATTGGCCCAAGGTCACCCAGCAACCTTCCATGGCAGACTGGGGATTCAAACCTGGGTCTCCCAGATCTTGGTCCAACATGAAGCACTACATGACTCTGGCTAGTCGTCTGCATTTGGCTCAAAAAAGCAGGGGTAGTGCAATAGGAGTATTTGCCTCTCCCCCCCCTTTCCACAGTTAAAGTAGTCCATGATGGGATACATCCCAACTGGGGAAATGGCACAGAAAGGGCTTGTCACCAGCTTGTCTACCACTGGCAGTCCCATGCCATACCCTTAGTCTCAGGTTCCAGTCAAGAAATTCCAGTGTCATGCATACTTTGATTCTTGAGTAACTTTGGGGCAGTGATACTGGGCCTCACAGGGTTGTTGTGAGCATAACAGGGATGAAGAGAGATCATGTGTACCCCCCACAATTCCTTGTACGGGATTGAAATGTAAAAAACAATGCTTTTAAGTGCAGTCATTCCTCACATTAAAGATGCAAATCAAATGATCAAAAGAAGAGAGATCAAGTGATGAACGTATGTGTGTGACAAACTAACTCTGTGTGTGTGTCTGTCACTGCTTAACACATGCCCAAGCTATGTAGAGACAGATGTGGAAAAGCAAATGTTTAGGGACCACTGGTAGGGGCACGGAAAGAAAAGGTGTATGAGAGAGGCATTGTTACATTATTGCTGGCACTTGCTAAAGCAATGGGAGAGGAAGGTGTAGAAGGGCCCACTATATGACAATGGAAGACTATACACCTTAGACATGTATCGTTGCCAAAAGTAAGTTTTGTGGTTGGTGTGGCCAAGTTGCAAGAACACTAGGTGCCTAGTTATCAAGGACAATTAACCAGGACGGGTGGTCACAGAGGTAATCTGAAGAGTATGGTGCGAGTGGCAACAAGATGGAGTAATATTCCCTACCACTGCAGAGAAATAAGGAGGGGTGAAGAGAAAAAGGATTGGTTTCTAGTGAATAAGGGAAAGGTGATGACTTTTAAAGGTTTTTCAAGTCCACAAATGCTGCCATCACTCTGAAAAGCAGAGGAGGGCTCTAACTGAAGAGTAGAAGGGAAGTTGGCAAGCCAGCCAGTGAGGCCAGGGAGATTTGGCTGCCAGGATGCATAGTTTGGGGGGGGGGTTAGTGTGGAAGAACAGAAAGTTTTAAGGAATTGCCAGAGGATCTGTAAGATGGGACTGCAGTGACAGTTTACCAGAAGTGCACGGGTAGGGGGTGTGTTCCCTGATGGAACAAAGCTGTTGCTCGTCTCTGGGACTACTATCATAGGTTAAAAAAAAAAATGCCATGAGATGATAGGGAAAAATAGGCCTTCACTGCTAGTATGTATTCTTAGGATTGTACTTTTGGTTCAGAAGCAATGTGGGGTGTCTCCCAAATCTGTTGAGATTCTGGGGATCAGACCTGGGATTTTCTGCATTGAAATAATATGATCTACCTGTGAGCTAAGGTCCTTCAGCCAAATCCCGTCATTAGTGCCGTACAAGAGCCTTCACCTATGCAACCTGTGGCATTTCTTCCTGCCGCACTTCTCTGTATCGTGTTATCCAAACGGTTTTGTAGTAGACGAATCTCTATGAAATTGTAGCTGCAAAAAAGAGCCTAGGGAAAAGTGAAACATCATTATACTGCAAAAGATTAGTCTTTTCCCCTTTACTCCCCCTCTCAAATTAATGTCAGCCCCAGAAATCATTGCCTTCATACCTCTCATCCTTCGACCATCTGGATCTCCATCTTCGCAACACGTTTTAAAACACAAATGATAAAACTGATCTCCCTCAAGTGGGTTCCAAAGTTATTAGAAACATGAGAGCTGCATTCCCAGTTTTGTGGACGATGGCTTCATTTTTGTAGCGCTCCAATCTATGTAGCCCTGGGATTAACAATTCACAGACTGGGGGGTGGGGATACAACTCTTTCAGGGCTGGGATACTCAGAATAGTTTCTGGCAAGCCTTTATGAAGGAAGACTTGGATGTTGGGGCCTAAGGGCTCTCTGGGACAGATCCTGCTGCCAACTTCAGCTTTTCCAGCTGCTTGTGGAGTCAGGAGATTGGAGCTGCCACTACCTGTCAGCTCCTCCTTCCTTGAGATACGGAGGCCTACGCCAACCAGCGCCCACAAAGTACATCTCTTGTAGCTGCAGGAGGAACTGAGCCAGAGGGCGGGGGAAGGAATCAGAGGGTGGCCGGAGGACACAGGGAGAACACTCTCACACAAAATCCTGCCACCAATACAGAAGAGGGCTAGAAATATACATGGATGTGCCCAAACCAGAATCAGAAAGGGCAACAGGAAAATCAAGAATCTATGGGAAACAGGGCTGTGGATACCAGAGGCTGGAGGGAAGGGGACAATGACGACGACAGAACAAACCTTCCTCAGTTCCCAATTAGCTCCATTCTGTGCTGAATCCAGCCAGCTGAGTCAGCCAGACACAGCAAAACAACTCATCTTTGTTATCTACCCTCTGCTAAGCCTCCCACCTCACACGCTGAAAGGACTCTCCTTTTATTCATAATTGCGGTTTAGCTATGCTCGGCAGGTGGGGAAACCGAGGCACAAACTGACGGTACAGCCTCACTCTCTCATCAAGGTCATACCGTCCAAAGAGGAGGGAGGTGGCAGGCTCTCATCTCCTCGCATGGCTCATAGTGTCCTGCTCATAGTACCCTTCAAAGCTGTTTGCAATTATTTATATTCAAAGAGCATAAGGCTGCTCGGCTTGTGGGCAGGGAGGCTGTGTTAGCGTTGCCAGCCTCCAGGTGGGGCCTGAAGTTCTCCCAGATTTACAACTGATCTCCAGACTACAGGGGTCAGTACCGCTGGAGGCACTGGCCGTTTATAAGGGCAGACTCTATGGAATCACATTCCTACTGAGCATGCTCCCATCCCCAAACCCCGCCCTTCGCAGGCACAACACCACTACACCAAACCCTATGCCAGTAAACCCAGAGTAGCACAATTGACTTCAGTTAGGTTACTATAGAATAGATGGCTAGAAGGGTGCACTCAGTGTGCCATTATTTTTTTAAAGAAAAATTGTACCCTACACTTCTTGTCAAATATACAATGCTTGATTTCTTGTGAGAACCCAACAGTGCAGTCCAAAGTGGAATTATACCCTTCTAAATCCATTGAAGTCAATGGTCCTAGAAGGGTGTGACTCTTTTTAGGATGACACTGTAAATTTGCCATGAGGCCTGCTCCCACAAGTCTTATTTCTTAAGGCCAGTACAGGGTGGCAGGCTTTAACACTGAATCACCTGTTTCACGTCAGCCAGGCTGCTGAAAAGAAAATCCCAGCATTGAGCCAATTAAACCTTTTAGCAGGAGAGAGAGAGAACGAACAAACGAATGAATACCAGACTACCAGATCTGAGACATGGCACGTTCTGAAGACCTGATGTCACTCACCCAGCACTAACCTGTCTTCTACATTTCCCTCAAAGGACACTATCCAGGAAGCAGGCATGCATTTAGGGAATGGGACATTTTTCAATAATATTTGAGTGTGGTTTTGGTGTTTCCATGTCCCACCCCCATTTTATCTAGGGTTGCCAACCTCCAGGTGGCACCTGGAGATCTCCTGCTATTACAATTGATCTTCAGATGACCAGGATCAGTTCCCCTGGAGGAAATGGCTGCTTTGGAGGGTCAACTCTATGGCATGATACCCTGCTGAGTTCCCTCCCCACCCGAAACACTGCCCTCTCTAGGCTCCACCCCCAAATATCCAGGTACTTCCCAGCCCAGAACTGGCAAACCTGATTTTATCTACTATTTTCAGGTAGCTATGTTGGGGGGGGGGGTTGAGGGGTGACACTTCACTGACAAATAACTATTTACTTGAAATGCATTGGGAATACCGTTTCCTGCATTTGCTAACTGGGGTGTGTGTGTCTGCTGTGTAGCTCTGTCCTTTTGCAGGGCTCAAGCATGAGAGGGGAAAGGGGAGAATCGCACCAGGACCCAGAGGCAGGGCCAGCAGAGGTGTGATATTTGGAGCTCTGCCATTACCCACAACTGCCATTACCCACAAGGACCTATGTGTGTATAAAACTGCAAGGTCCACATGCAAGAAAACCTTTAATGACACCAAACATTCTGGTAAGAAATGTGACAGGGGACAGAAACGTACACACAGGAGCTGAGGCAGGATCACTTCTTCTGTATGGAAATTGCCCCAGCCTCCTCCCACCCCGTACCTCTGCCCAAAGATTGGGGGGGGGGGGCATTCCAGGTTACAAGCCCATTACTATGATATGATCTATATTTATGTTTTTCCCCAGAAATAAAACATTTTTCCTTTTATGCCACATAAGATTGGATGTATGGGATGGGCTCTTGATGTGTATGGGGGGAGACATATTACAAGTCTGTACCAGGCCTGGAGAAATAAGGCTTGCCTTTTGTCCCTATGGCAATTCCAGAAGGGGTAGCTGTATTAGTCTGTTGCAGCAAACTTAAATGGAAGCCCAGTGGCACATTATTAAAGACTAACCAAAATTATTTCAACATAAGTTTTTGTGACTCATGAAAATATATGCTGGAATTAATTTGTTTAGTCTTTAAGATACCCCATCAGTTCCAAGTCCTTGTGGTGGCTGTTTATATATTCATAAAACTGACATGCAATCCCAATTGCACATGACCCTGGTGACCTTGTAGACAGGAAAAGAGGGGGCTTCTGACCATTTTAGGAATGCTTGCCTTAATCATGTAAGCATGATCTGAATACTTCCTTCCCATATCCTGGACTACAGATAATGTAGTCCAAGCAGTGAAAACACTGTCACACATCTTCCCATCTGAAGCCATGAACTACTTGCAGCTAATCCCAGTTTGCCCAGCACCTCCAAATCAGGCTCCCTTGCTGGGAGCTCTGGGATACACCAGACAGAGCCATTAGGCACAAGTAGAAAGCGCTCAGCTCCCTTTGACCCAATGAGGAAGACAGATTCGCCTGTCTGGTTTGCTGCAGGCAAAAGTAGGTTATAGAGAGTTGCAGGAATCTTCATGCATGCTCTAGCACAGGGGTGGGGGATGGAACAGATTAGAGAGGCTGGCTGGCAGAGGGCAAGACAGAAGGAAACCTAAGGCAAAACAGATGTAGGAAAGCCCCAACGCTCCCCCCCATCCCACAATTATAAGCCTGCCCATGCTGTAAGCCATCAATGGGCTGGGAAGGTAAAGGAAGGATGGTGTCGTGCCCTGGGGTGTCCCCTGGCCTTGGAGGACCACTTGCCGTGTTGGCGGAGGGTACAGGAGGGAAGCGAGTTCCTCAGACATGGAAGGGTTGGGGAGTTTCGTCACTGCCCGAGTCACCTTCCTCGGGGTCGACAGCCGCATCTCCATCTCTCTAGCTTGCCTAGCCAGTCACCTCCGATATCCTCCTCGACTCTCCTTGCTTCCCTCCTTTTATTCTCCTCATGTCCCTTGGTAACACCCCCCTTTCCCCTCCCAGTAATCTTACTGCTTCCTTAACCTGCCCGTCACCCCTTCTATCGTCCCTATGGTGTGTTTCTCTCCTAGTCCCGCCCTGTCGTGATTCCCCGTGGATCTCGCCCTGAGTCGGGGAGTATAGGGGAGTGGCCACTTCCGATGAGCCTAAGGAGCCTGACGCCGTCTGCCACAGCGTCTCCAACCATTCTCCCTTGGGTAAGACCGGACTTCTCCAGTCGCCTCGCACTCAGGACCGTGCGCGTCCCCCTTGCGTCGGCGGCTGAGGAGGTGAGCCCATCTCCGCCCTTTTCTCCGACGTCATTCTCCGTGGAGGGAGTGGGGTGGGCCTTCCAAGGGCTCCTGGTTGTCTGCCTGCGATCTGTCCCATATGGTGGTGGCTGCAACCCCCATCGCCCCGCGAACCCCCTCCCCAGGGAGTTCCATCTTCCGGGGTACACCAAGGGTCCGGCGCGGGTCACACCAGTCCCGCCGCAGCGGCCAGAACAGATGACATCAGCACAGAACTTGCTTTCCTAAATGAATGGGCTTGAGTACTCTACCCTAACCTTGAGTATATGAATGATTAATGGCGAACATCTATCCTGACAATGTATTTGGATCTATACAAGAATGGAATGGTACGCTTGTACTGGATCCAAGATATCTGCTTGCAGGTTGCAAATTCCAGAATGGTAAGAGTGAGTGAATAAGGATCAGAATTGGGAAGCCACTCTTTTCCAACATGCCTGTTCATAATGTGGGGGTAATAATCAGGGGTCGTTTCGTAGAAAAAGAGCTAGGGGAACTCATTAGCATAACTCATATGCCACACCCCCTGACATCAGCGGAAGTGTGTCATAAGGCCACACACCCCGCCCCCAATGGTCCTGGCCGCTGCTGCGGGCCTTGCAGCTCGACTGCCAAGCCCCATGAGGGCCCCGGCGGTGGACCTGCAAGGCCGGCGGGAGTGCAAGGAAGCCCCGCAAAGGCCCTCCCTGGCCCCAGGCAGGCAGGGGTGGGGAGAGGCAGGGAGGAAGCAACTTACCCTCCCTCTTCTCCTGCCTCCTCCTGGCTGAATGAGGGCCAGAGGTGGGGCGGCCGAAAGCAGGGGGCGGGGCTTCGTCATGTGGTTTTCCCCTCCGACAAGCTCAGCCACGCCCCCAACGTCAGCACATCGCCCGTCACTTCTGGCGACGTTCTGCCAGCGTGCACGCGCTCGTACGATCAGCTCCCAGACCGCACCGACGCTCCCCCGCCGAGAGGGGTAAGAAGATTTGGCAACCCTATTTGTGGTGCAGAACACTACCATGACACAGCCCACACACAGAGTTTATAAGCTGTGTGTTACTTTTCCTTTGGTAAAAGGCAAAAAGATGAATGAGGGGGTTCAAAGTTCTTTGAACCCTGAAAACCAAGGATTGTCTCACACCAAAAGTGGTAAGGGACCATATGGATCCCAGGTCAGCATCTATATCAGCGATTGTGCCAGAATGCATAATATGAGCCAACTGTGCATCACACAGGGCCAATGTAAACTTGACTATTTATAAGCATTGGTATGGACACAACCCATGAAATATAGGGCAAAAGGGAGAGGAGGGCTAATGGCCACAAGGCAGGGTAACAACAAGAGATTCTGAGAGACTAGAGCAAAATCTAAATGGGAACTGGTGCGATAAGATGGAATTATACACTCATGCAGCCCAGACCCCTGATTACTTAGTCAACCCTCTCCTTTGCAAGGATTAACCTTTCCAGCACGGGTAATATGAGTTTAGGGCAGGTAACCATCGTGCCTTCTAACAAACAGCTGTACATTGACATCTAAGCAATGACCTGTAAGCTATGAGGACCTGTGTTTCTGCTTGTATCTAAGGCAGGTCCTCCAGCCAAGTTACCCAAGTGACTGCTTGGGCCAGCACAATGAGGAAGGCAGGTGCCAACGTACCACAGGGACTTGGCTCATACCCAGCCACCAGCAATGTGGGAGGCAATGGGTATTATTTCCTGGATCCACACTGTTGCTCATGGGCTCAGTCCACACAACTCAAATCCAGATGGGGCACCATAAGAGAAGTGAGATAATACCCTGAACTAGCCCAAATCATTGACAATCAAACTGTGATTTTACTTCTACTGGGAAGGTTTATTGCATTGGGCAAACTGTGGTTTTGAAAAAAGATCATAACATTGTATGTATGTTCATTGTGCATGCATGTTCATTGTACAAGTCCTAGCACATGGCTGGAAACCATATGATGGGTGGGAAACAGGGAACCTCTGTATGCCACTTTGAGTTCCATGGGAGAAGAAAGGCAAGATATCATCAATATATCTGATTCTCAATGTGGCCCCATCTGTCGATACTTAAATCCAGAGACTGGTGCCATGAACAGACAAGATAGATCTTTCTACAAACCTGAGAAAAGCCTCAGGTTTGCAGAAAAATCAGAAATCTTTTTTAAAAAATGGGATGTTGAATTGTATCAAAATAACAAAAGCAGTTCCTGTAACTTTAAGAAACAAATGCCCTCAGTGGCCATTGGTAGGCAGCCACAACAGTATTGTCAGCCTTTCAGCCTTGGCTTCCATCAGTAAAAAGCAGGGGGAGGAGGCAGAGCCCTTTCCAGGGCTGTTTCAGCTTTTGAAGGAGGACTCATCATGGTACCAAGCCCAGCACAAATCACTGGCTATCTTGTCATCCCATGAGTTGCAGGACATACCTCGGCCTGGCTACTTGTTACTGTTCAACAGCAGCCCCCATGAAAGTCAAAGTGGTGTAGTGCTTAGAGTTTTGGACTAGGATCTGGGAGAACCCCCATTCTGCCTCCTGCTCCTGGTAAGTCCCCCACTCCATTCCCCGCCAGTGGCCAGGAGGGACCTGGCAGCCCTAGTTGTTGTGAGGACAAATGGAAGAGAGCATAGGTCGATTCGGGGGGGATCGCGGGGGATCGCAGTTCCCCTGGGTGAGGTGCGGGGGGTGGGGCACACGACGAAGCCCCGCCCCCTGCTTCCGGCCGCCCCGCTTCCAGCCCTCATTCAGCCAGGAGGAGGCAGGAGAAGAGGGAGGGTAAGTTGCTTCCTCCCCGCCTCTCCCCACCCCTGCCTGCCTGGGGCCAGGGAGGGCCTTGGCGGGGCTTCCTCGCACTCCCGCCAGCCTTGCAGGTCCACCACCGGGCCCCTGATGTCAGGGGGTGTGGCATATGCTAATGAGTTATGCTAATGAGTTCCCCTAGCTCTTTTTCTACGAAACGACCCCTGGAAGAGAGAATGCTGTAAACTGTTTTAGGTCCCCATAGTGGATAAAGGTGGGGAATAAATGAGCCACATAAATATATATGGGGGGGGGCATTTAAAGATTGGCTGGTGGGTGTGAAGAAGAAAAGGAAGCATGGAAAGGTGAGGATAGGGGGCTGCCAAGAGGAGGAAAAGAGGCAATAATGTGGGGAAGGGAATACAGGGAAAAGTGAGGTGCCTCCTGCAAGTCCTTGGTGGTTCCTTGCTGCAGAAGTGGGTCTGGCCTGGCAACTGGCACTGTGCAACTAGGCCAATCTGGCCAAGTGGCTGGAACCATGCAGAGTCTTCCCAAGAAGAGGCTGCCAAGTAAGGAGGGAAAATAAAGATAAGTTGCAACGTTTACTGTAGTAATTCTGTAGAAAATTTTCTATTATAATCGATCACACGCAACGAATACTGCGCACTGAAAACAATTCGTTTCACAATATTTACTTTATCTGAGCATGTAGCAATCCCAATTGTTATCAATTACTACTTAACAACTCTTGAAGAAAACTTTTCATGTTGACTCTCTAATAACAGAACCCAAGGTCTTCACAATGTACTAGCTGGATTCCAGTGTGCAGTATTGGTGAGCGATTATAGAAGAAAATTTTCTACAGAATCACTACAGTAAATGTCGTTGCAACTTATCTTTATTGACTTTTTGTTATTTTTGTCACAGGTGTTGTTTTTGGTATTCCACTTCCTTCCGTGATCTCTCATTTTTGGCTTCTAAGTAAGGAGGGAAAGCTGAAGACAAAGGCAGATAAAAGTAGGTTGGCTGGTGGGTGGGAAGGAGAGGAGGAAGCAGGGAAAGGGGAAAGGCTATTGGAGATCTCAGGGAAGCATAATAATGGAGGAGAGGGAAATGAGACCAACACACAGGGCTATTTTTGGGCAGGAACGCACAGGAATGGAGTTCCGGCTGGCTTCAGAGTTGGCCACACCCACTACAGCCAAAACCTCTGCGTGTGCGTGACTAGAGAAGGAAGGCCTGGAGAGTGACCCCCCTGGTGACTCTGAGGTGGGTGGGCCGGGGTGTGTGGAAGGATTGGGAAGGCATTTAAATGCTTCCCTGTGCCTTCTCTGGCCTGTCCAAGGGTTGGCTTGCCCTGGGTTTCTGCAGCCACGGGGAGCCCGGGCAAGCCAAGGGAAGGCATGGGGGTGTGGTCTAATATGCTAATGAGCTGTAGTCAGAGGTGTGGCCTAATATGCTAATGATTTTCTGCTGTTGGGTGTGGCCTATTATGCTAATGGGTTAATGCTGGGCTTTTTCTACAAAAAAAGCCCTGCCAATACACATAAGTCCTTGAGGGTCTTGCAATTACTATATCTCATCATGAAGTAGTTGAACCTGCTGCAAAATCAGGTCATTTGCAGACAAGGTAGAAAAAAATATGGCTTTGTAAGCTAATTTACAGGATCCCCCTGCAAAGAACAAAATGGCCCGATGTGGTCTAAATATGCCCCAGGAGCACTGAGTGCTGAGGACATTTGTGAAAGGCAGGGGATAGGGAAATCAGCTTCTTCATGCCCCCCAGAGTTTGGAGAATATGGGAAGAGGACATTTTGGAGATGATGGAATTTCTAAACTGTTGCCCACTGTGATTCCTTGCAGGTTCCCAGCTTGTCAAGAAATAATACTGAATAAAATCAAGCAATGGTTTGCAGGCAGCAATGAGCCATCCTAGTTCAAACACCACAAATAGAACTTTCAACTCACCTCAGATCAAAACATGCTTTTCAGTGGAGTTCATTCACACATTCAGCTCCAAGTCAGTGTGTTAAGTAACTGAGTGATGAGAAATCAAGCAATATACAAGGATGTGTGAACCAATCTCCCACCCTGATCCTTGATTATCTATCTGGGCTAACTGCAACCTCTTATAATAGAGGAGATGGCTGGCAACTCTCTCTCTCTGAAGTTGTATGCAGAGGCCTCTGTGTGACAGCTGTTCAGACTCCCCCCCCCCAATTGTAGGCACCAGAAGTCAAGGCAGAGAAGGGCTTTTGCAACTCTCCTGGGTACACAGAAATGTTCAGCAGCTCTGCTGATTAACCTGCTCCCAAACTACAGCGCTTCACATATCCATTTGCTCAACAGCAACAGCCATGCCAAGAGTGTCAAAAGGCTCAATAAACAAAACCACAGCAAAGAGTCAAGAAGACTGGGTGGGGAGAGCAGCATCACTTCCCCAGCATCCTAGCAACTGGACAAGATGCAACAAGTTTCCTTAGGCTGATGAATGAGGAGAGAAGCCAGTCTTTTTAAAAGGCCTACTCTGTCCTTTCTTGACCTCATGCTGGCAGCAGGTAGCCGGATGAAAAGGAAATCTCTGGGGTCAGGGCAATTGGAAGCAGTGACCTGGATTCAATTTTGGTATTGTGCAAATCCTCTAGGTCTATCCTGGTCCTCTGAGTGAAGACCCCTTCATCTGCTAGCATAACATAATGTCTAAAAAACTGAACAGAGTCATCTATGGTTTAAATTTCGGTTCATGCATAAGAACACAGGAAAAGCCCTGCTGGATTAGACCAATGTTCCATCTAGAGTAGCATCCTGTTAGCCCTGGAGGGCAAACAAACAAGGCATAGAGGCCAAGGTCTTCACCTGAGGTGGTCTCTGTACTTTAGCATGCAGTACCCTCTTAAGTTCTTTCCCATGTTTGCAATTTGGAGATCATAATACTACTGACAAACCTTACAGGATTGTTGTAAGGAATGCAGAGATCTTGTTTTTATTTTATCAAATTGTCACAGTGTTGCTTTACATTATATTAGTGTGAGCTGAAAAATGGGATACACATGTTTGATAAAATACAAGCCAGATTTTTGTGTTTTGAACACTTAAGTGTGCTATATGTCATGTCATAGTATTTATTTATTGACTTCACTTATTCCCCACCTTTCTCCCTCCCAAGGTGGCTTACAGTTTACATGAACCTGAGAGTGTGTGACTGACCCAAGGTAACCTTGCAAGTTCCATGGCAAAGCTGGGTTTCAAACCTGGTTCCCCCAGATCCTAGTCTGACACTCTTAACCTACTGCACCACGCTGGCTCTCGTTTTATGTTGCCTCTTTGTAAAATTCAAACCAAAACTCAAGGGTGACAAGGATCAGATTTCATCATTTTTAAAGGAAAGGCTACCGGTTTATGGCTGATAACAAGAGTTTCTTGAGGCATCCATTCTCAAAACCACTCCACCAAAGGACAACCACATGCCCGTTTCACAGATGGGAAAGTACAGTGTACTTTGAGATTATCCAGTCATAGCCAAATGTGGGGTTGAACAGAGGCCGAGGTGAAGCCCAGTTGGATCACACTGAGATTAAAGGAATGGGATCAAGGCCTCTCTCTCACACACACATACACCCAAGCGTTTTGGAGGTGTAATCCTGGAGCTTTTTGCTGCCCTAGCAGCTCCCTGTTGGCGTGATCGGCTGTTTTTCTGCCAGCCAGGGCGCTTTCCTTGCCAGCTGCCCACGCCGCAGTCAGCTGCAGACAAACCAAACGTCCTTCTCCCAGGGACAGACGACAAGCGCTGCCATTTATTTCCCAGCTCCGTAGAAGGCTCGAGAGATACAGGCGGGTCGAGGAGAGGAGGGGAAAGGAAGGTTGATTTGAGGGCGACGGCTGGGAACCCGCTTCGGCTTCCCGGGGAATAAACAGGCTTGCAAGACGGACTTTTTCTGTGTATTGCAGGCGGCCAGAGACACAAACAACACGCCAAGTAGGGGGGCTGGTGTGGGTGGTTGCTAAAAAAGAGGCAGGGTGGACGGATCCAGATTGGCGTGGAAACTCCCCCCCCTCCCCCACCCACCGGTGTGTGTCGCACTCGCTCCCAGAATCTATGGAAGACAGACACGCAGCCAGCCAGCCACCCACACAGAACACAAACAAACAATCCCAGAGGCCATTACAGCCTGCGTGCGTCGCACGGCTCTGCTGCAAGGTGCTGGCGGGGCGAGGGAGCAAGCAGAGACAGATGGTTTGGCTTTTGTGAAGGCGCCCCTCCTTTCCCCACCCTTGCCCAGCTGCCGGAGCTAAACACTTCCCTTTCCACCCAGTTAAGTAGCGGCAGCGGGCGGGCACCCGCGCACACACTCTCCCCGAGGCCTTTCGCCAGGGCGATCCTCTTCTCTGCCTGTGAGTCATACGCAAGGACACAGAAACGCCGGAGCAATTCGGAGCGGGACAGACTGGTTAATTATTCCCAGCAGGGAGAAAGGTGACGCCATGCAAACAGCCATTTTTAAATTTTACTTCGGATTTATAAATCCGTAATGATAACTCTTCATAATAAGTGACCGGTCGTATTACAGTGCAAACCTATGCAGAGTTCCTCAGCCAATGTGCTCACTGAAGTAATTCTGTTTAGGATTGCACGGTCAGTCTGTTGCAGCAAAAATCAACAGGAGTCTAGAGGCAAAGAAAATAAGCCTACCCAGAAAGGTGATATGCCCTTTGGTCTGAATTCAGACTAAGGTTGTAATGTGTAAATGTATGGCTTTCTGTAACAGAGTAAATCAGATATTATTCTTTTTTCTTGTTTCTAACTCAGGCCCCATTCACACGGCGCATTTGCCGCGGGAGAGCCACGGGTGGTGGGTGGATTATCCATGCGCGATCACACCCCAACATCTGGGAAGTGGAGCGCACCTGTGGCCAACCCGTGGCTTACCGCTGAAAACGCGCAATAAAAAAGTAGTACCTCCAAAGTACTGGCAAACAGTTTGCCACGGGATGCCTCCAGATGCCTGCGGTGTGATCACGCTGGCGCACGGCTTTCCCCTCCGGCCTCTCGTTTACATGCCGGCTTCGAGGGAAGGACCTGTGGAGTGCCACCGGCGCGTCTGATCGTATAATCGCAGATCAAACTGCGCTGGGGCAATTTGCCACGCCTCCCCCCGCGATATCCAGCCCGTGTGACCGGGGCCCAAGTTGATTTGCTGTTTAGCTTATTTTTTACCTTTTGTTCTCTCTTTTATTTCACTGTATAAAAACCCTAATAAAATTCATATTATGCAAAAAAGGGGGAGTATCACTTTTAAAAATCTCTGCTTTAGTCATCTCTTGTTAGGACGAAATCCATTTTTTCTTTGAAGACTTTGGTGCAGTGCAGTATGGTGTCATGGTTAGGGTAGTAGATTAGGGTCTGAGAGACCAGATCCTCACTCTGCCATGGAAGTTTGCTGAGGGACCTTGGGCCACTCACTCGCACTCAGCTTGAATCCATTGACTTCAACTCTGTTTAGGATTGCACTGTTAATGTCTTGGAAGGGATGCAGGACGCAGTGTTCCCTCTAAGCTGAGTTAGAGTGAGCTAGCTCACAGTTTTTTAGCCTCCGGCTCACACATATTTGTCTCAGCTCAGGAAGGATGGCTCCAGAGCAAACTAATTTATGCAGCAGCCAAATTGCTCGCTCACAACTTTAATACCAGTAGCTCACAAAGTAGAATGTTTGCTCACAAGACTTCACAGCTTAGAGGGAACATTGTGCAGGAGTACTTTTTGCTTTTCCTCCTCTCCAAGTGAGGTACAAATATAGCATAAGCCTCAGGCCTCCTCACCATTGGTAAATGATGCACAGTTGTCAAGGCATTATCCCACAGAGTGCATCTCTCTGGTTTTGTACAATTCCACTAGTAAATACCAGCTGATATGAAATCCAAGGTGAGAAGAACCCTGATCAGACCATCTAAGTCAGCATCCCATTTACAGTCATGGTCAGCTAGATGATTTTGGGAAGCTCACCAACTAGCTCTTTCCTACTATTTGCACACCAGCAATTGCTTCTGAACGTGGAAGTTTCATATAGCCATTGAGGCTAATAGCCACTGACAGACATTCTCAGTCAATGTATCTCATCCCCTGAGAAAGCCATCATACTGTGGCTATCACTTCATCCTGTGAAAGTGAATCCCATGTTAATTATGCATTGTGTGAATAAGTACTGCTTTTGGTCTGTTCTGAGACTACTGCCCATCAGTTTCAGTGGATGACACAAAATTCCAGGTTCCTGCTTAAACACATACAATGACTGACTGTCTCCCATAAAGTATTAATTTTTAATGAAAAGGTTTAAGATGCCCCATTTATAAGTAGGACTGTGTCAATGTTTCAGTTCTACTAGAGCCACAAAGCAGCACAATATTTTGTACTGGTAAAAAAATTCAGCTTCCTGAGAATTTTGTTTCTTTTTTTTATTATGTTTACAATGGAACACTTTTAACTGCTGATTTTGCTGAAGGTGGAGGGAATGGCTGCAAAAAGATTTCCAGTGGCTTTCAGTGTCCTGGACAGCTTCTTGCTCCTCCCCAGGACAAGCAAAACCAAATAAGTTGTGCAAAATATTAAAATGTACAATTAAAATGGCACTGAAACAGCATCTGTCTACTAGCTTCAGTGTGTATTGCTATTTTCTTGTACAGTTTCTTATGGATTCTGTAAACTGCCTCGAAGGCCAGACATGGTGGGAAAGATGAGCTTTAAAAAGTTAGATACATGAATATGCAAAATAGGAATTAAATGTATATCATTCAAAGAGATAATATTCAGGATCTTCTTGGTGCAGATTTTGATCATGTGTGTTTGTGGAGCACACACAGCTCTATTTACATGCCTTTCAATACTGAAATACAAGCAAGGAGCCTCTCATCTACAACTCAAAGGAACTGGCTTATGTGCTACAGTTAAAAATTCTATTGGTGAGCCCTGCGGAAATGGGAAATTCTAGAAATCTGCTGCTGCTCAGCAGCTCATCTTGCTGATGAAGAGATGCCCAGGTGGGGGAGCACACAATCCGGTTATGCTCATAGGAAACTTGTGACCTTGGCCTTGACAAACCTATGGCGCTGCTCAAGAAAGATCGGGCTCAAGATGCAACCAGCTACATCCAGTTAATGCCTATTACAACCAAAAGGCTGTGAATCTGTGTATGCAACCTACACAAATTCAGGAAAGGAGAAAATATGTTAAAGATACCAAGGAGCCCAAAACATGTCTAAAAACCGGAGAATATTCTACTGCAGCTCCCGGAGACAGCAAGATCAGGCAATGATTACCTGCCTCCCTCAAAGGGAAAAAGCGACAGTTGCCTTAACGGCAAATGCCACTCTCATTTTGCACAGAGCACCCATGAAAGTGAAGGCAGCATTTTCAGTTTGTAAGCTTCATTTCTTTCCTGGGTGATAAGAGCCTCGTCCCCTCCCATGCCCTGCCTGAAGACTCCCCAAATTTCAGGCCCAGGCAGCTCACTCATCCACTGCATGGAGTACAGAAGGGTTGTTCCAATTTACAAGGGAAAACCAAGGCAGCAATTTGTAGCAACAGAGCTCAGAGTATAGGCTCACAACATTTATTTTAACACTTCTTTCCCAAAGCTGAGGCGAGACAATAGCCATCCTGGGATTCACCTTACCACTCATACCCACTCCTCCCCTTCTCCAAAAATCAGATCCCTATTCCAACTCTGCTGACTCCTGCACCCGAGGCAGCTCAATCCTATGTTCTTGATCATGGAGGGCAGCATTCTGGGACAGATTTCTACTGAACTAAAGGAATAGTGATATGTCGAAAGGATGCTCCCCATCCTCTTGGGGCAGAGATCTTTTAACAGAATTACCCAGAAGTCCTTGCTTTAGCCTCTGGACCACATCTTCTGTCTAGACCAGTAATTCTTAATGGGAGGGCTTTTTTTTTTTTTTTTGCTGTCAAGTCACAGCTGACTTATGGTGGCCCTGTAGGGTTTTCAAGGCAAGAGACATCCAGAGGTGGTTTGCTGTTGCCTGCCTCTCTGTAGCAACCCTAGACTTCCTTGGTGGTCTCCCACTCAAATACTAATCAGTGCTGACACTGCTGAGCTTCCGAGATCTGACAAGATTGGGCTAGCCTAGGCAGTGGGGCAACAGGGGCCATACTGCCTAACTTGAAGAATTTGGCCAGTGACCACCAGGCACAAGAGTCTAATTGAAGGGATGCCTGAGATCTGTGTATCATATAACAATGGGTATGTAAAGTGCCATTAAGTCACAGCCGACTTATGGTGACACCAGCAAAGGGCTTTCAAGGTAAGTGAGAAGCAGAGGTGCTTTGCCATCGCCTGCCTCTGCAAAGTCTTCCTTGACGGTCTCCCCTCCAAGTACTGACCCTGCTTGGCTTCCAAGATCTGACAAGACTGGGCTATACTATACCATTCCACATCCCAAATAGAACTATACCTATATAAATAAAATTGCCTTGCCCAGAATGGTATTTTTATGCCCTAGTTCATGGCTTTGGAAGCACTGGATGATAATACTGCATACTTGGTGGACAGTAGACAGTGGATTCATGGGTTAAAAATCTCTGATCCAGGCTTTAGAAACAGGATCCCAAGAACCCTGGGATTCCCTGATGCCTCCTTTTAAGGCTTTAATCCATTTCCATCTCCCTCTCCCTCAAACTTGAATTTCCCTTCTCTAAAGTGGGAGGAAGGGAAGGAAAGGTGGCATGGTATAGCCCGATCTCAGATCTCGGAAGCTAAGCAAGGTCGGTAGGTGGATGGGAGACCTCGAAGGAAGACTCCGCAATGGCAAACCGCCTCTGCATCTCACTTGCCTTGAAAGCTCCTTGCTGGGGTCGCCATAAACCAGCTGTGACTTGGCGGCACTTTACACACTCACGGCACACACAAAGTGGGAGGAGACAGTGCCCACCCACGTTCACAGTGGCAAGATCGCCCTCTCTCTCTTAAAGCATCGTGGAAGTTAGAATCCGCCCAGAATATTTCGGGCTTTGGGACCCAGGAGACTCTGTACAGCAGCTGCTGCAAGAAGAGAAAAGGGGGGGGGAACCCTCCTGATGGTGAAGCAAGGAGTCCCAGGCTCCGCCTGGATCGGATATAATCAGTAGCTCTCTGGGATCCTCTGGGGCTCCCCACCCATGTGATCCATACACTACTCTGTACCCCTTACCTGGCTGGAGAGGCTTCTTCAAAGGATGGGTAGAGAGGAGATCTGGGGTGGGAGGAGGCGGCGGCGGCAAAGGATGGGGTGGGGGGGATCCCAGTTCGCAGGATCTCTCTTCCCCTGTGTCTCTGGCTGGGAGCAGGTGGCTGCTGAAGCCCTCGCGCTGATGTCACTAGGCTCAGGCGGCTGCTGCGGCTGTCTCCTCCCCAGCCCCATGCAGGAGGCAGAGGCAGGGGCGAAGACGGCGCTATGAATTATTTAAAGGTGCAGGAGCCGTTTGCAGGCAAAAGGAAGCCGTCGGGAAGCTTGCAAATAAAAGGTGTGTGTGGGGGGGATCCTTACCCAGCCCTCCCTCCACGGAGTCCTGACGAAACTGGGAGCCAGGGGGGCTCTCCATCCGGCAGAGGGAGGGGGGGGAAGACGCGCCGCCTCAGCGAGGAACTTGTTGTTTCCAACAGACTCTGTCACGCGGTTGCTGCAGGCCTGGAGCATCCCGGGTAGCTCAAGGCATGAAGAGGGCGCTGGGAAGCAGCAGCAAGGTCCCGTCGGATATTATGCTCTGTGCCAAGGTTTCCTCCCCTCCCACGCCCCCCGTATCTCAGGGAAACGAGCGCTGCAATTCCCTGTACGCATTTTCTTGGGAAGAAAAGATAAACAGCGAGGCGTACTTCCAAGTAACCAGGATAAAATCGGTCTCGGGGGACGTTTCTCAGTCCTACAGTCTATGATGGTGGCTTCAGACATCTAGATTCCTTGGTGTGCCGGAAAAGTCTAACTCTGGGGCACGATTAAGTGGCACGATTAGCTAGTTTTAGACCAGATGCAAATGATCAGGAGTAGGGATGCCAACCAGGCTGGAGGAAAAAGTGCTCTCCGGTGTTATGTACTTCCAAGGCATAAAAAGCTTAGGCTGCCTATTTCCACACATTAAAGGGACAGGACATCACCCGGTAAATGACATGGGAGATGCATTTTTCTTCTGGCCAGTTAGGAACCCCAGCGGGGGGGAGGGGCAGCTTTAGACCATGCAGGCTTCCAATGCAAAGCACAGAATGAACATTCAGCCAGCTGGTCTCATCCCATCTCCATAGATGAGCACACACATGGCTCAGCCAGATGCTATATGCACTTACTACGTACCACTGTGCTCAGAAAAGCCTGCTTTTGGCAGCCACCACCCTGAAGGTCAAAGAAGACGGGGACGGCAAAGGATGAGATGGTTAGACAGTGTCATAGATGCAACGAACATGAAATTGAGCAAACTTCAGAGGATGGCGGAAGACAGGAAGACCTGGCGTGATCTGGTCCATGGGGTCGCGAAGAGTCGGACTCGACTGTGCGACTGAACAACAACAACAAAACCCTGGATTACTTCTCCAAAGCCTGTCTCTGGCAGCGTCACTGCATGGAACAAGAGTGGGGCTGCCCCATGGTTCTTACAGGCTACCTTAATAATTGGTGGAATTATCCCCCCCCCCATCATCCTGTCACATAAAGCAGTGATTCGCAACCTTTCTGAGTATGAGAACTCATTTTTAACATTTAAAAACATGTAGGCCTTCCCCACAAGAGTGGCTATCTGTTGACTGATTTGATTGGTAGTAGTTATCCATTGAGTGAAAAAAATACATAATGACAAAAAGATAAAAACGACAATGTTTAGTGGGCATATGAATTCAAACACCCCTTGCAATAATTCTGCAGCACCACCAGGATGGGAACCACTGACATAAAGGATTTGATAACTGGGCGATAGTTGGCCCAGGACCCTTTCTCTTGCAGTGACCAGTGATGCCGAGGAAAAAAGAAGTGACCAGCTATTGTACCTCATATTCAACAGCTTAGCCTGTGGGGGAGGGAGAAAGAAACTGGAAAACCCTTGTTGAGAGAAGGGCTATGGATCTAGTTTTGGAAGATACATTCTGCAGCTTGAGATTACTGGAGCAGCTGAAATATAGTAAGCGAAGAGAGATTACTCTGGTAACTGATAAGGGCATAGGGTGAGATTCCCAATTTTCTTCTCAGGCCTGGCCAGCCCAGGGGCTTCCATAATGCCTGTCAATTTCACTAACTGTTGCATTCTGCTCCTGGGCTACGCTATGATGGTGGAGTATATACAGTCTGTGGTAATTCCTTAGGTTATGTTGCTGCCTCAGGTCACAAATGTTCTGATTCAGGCTATGAAGTCCCATCCAAAGTCCAGATGAAACCAGCCATGGTTTGTATTGCCTTTCCCAAACAGAGTCCCTGAGCCAATCTTGAGGTGACAAGAGGGGGTGGAAGAAATGGAAAGACCACTTCTGCTGGTATTTGCAATCAACTGAATCTTTTCAACTTTGGGTGTCGTCAGCTGCCTTGAGTTCTTCTTTTAAAAAAGAAAGGAAGGCTCATGATGGGGAAGAGAAATAAATCCTGATTCCCCGAGCTGAAACAAAAAGAAATAATAATGATTGTATTACTTCAGAGAGGCAAGCAGTGTTAGTTGGTTGCAGCAAACATTAACAGAAGTCTTGCAGCACTTTAAAGACCAGCAAGCATTTTATTCAAGCATAATATCTGTGTTGACTAGAATCCACTTCTTTAGATTCTTTGTCATCTTTGTAAGAACAACAATGACACAAGTTGCATGTCACTGCTTATGGTGTCCTTCCATCTTCTGCGTTCCACTCCAGAGAAGGCCATATTTCATGGGTGGACAATTGCCATTGGCAGTCACTTGAGTCAGTCTTCCTGAAGGTTGAAGTAGATCTGACCAGTGGTTGATTTCTTGAAATAATTGCTGCAGCCAGCATTGCTTCTCCCACCTAAACTGGGGAGGGGGGGAGCCATGATTCCTCATGAGTAAAGATGCAGTGACTCTGTACTTGCTCAGAGGCAGTCTCCTTTTCTATTACTGTTATTTCACTTAGTTTAGTACTGAGCCCTGGCACTAAAACCTAGTTTGGGAGCCACTCCTGCAATCTGAAAAATGGTTTCCTAGGAGTAAGCCCCACTGAATAGACCTAACTAGGATTCTGAGCAGACCTGTTTAGGATTGTCCTCTGAATCTATTTTAAATCTAGATTAGACCCTTCCTAAACCAGATTCAAGCAATCCCGTTCCTTAAATGCGGTGGTGAGGGGGAGGAGTAGAAAGCTCTGCTGTTCTCCCTTCTTCAAGGGAACCATCTGTGTCAGAGGCTGGTCTTGGGGTAATCTACAACTCTCCAGGGCTGGGCAATTAGGTGACTGGTGAGCATGAAACATCATATGCTAATAATGATTGAAATGGCCAGTTTCCACAAAAATGGATGCAAGTCCCAGAGGAAGTCAAATTTGACAGCAGGGGCAATTGTAAAAATGCAAACTGAACCGCTGTGAGGCAAGCATTAAAGCCATTTGGTGCATTATCAGAGCTGCATTGGAGCAAAAGTCATTTTGCAACACAGGGCAGTTCTATTGCATTGCCTGGGAAAGCTGTCTCAAAGTGCAAAACAAATGCATTTTTTAAAAATGTAGACCCTCCCCTCATTTCCCCTTGAAGTTAAAAGGTGGGTCTAAATCTACTCAACCTATCCAGATTAGGAACCAGAATGGTACAGTGGTTAGACTTGAGCTCCAACACTGGCTAAAATAGGTGACCTTGGACCACTCCATCTTTCTCTCAGCCTAACCTGCCTCACAAGGTTGCTGGGAGGATAAAATGGAGGAAGGCAGAACCATAAGCCATCCTGAAGGCAGAACCATTAGCCATCCTTGGAGGAAAGGCAGAACCATTAGCCATCCTTGGAGGAAAGGCAGGCTAAAAATGTGATAAGAGAGGAAGTACCTATAGTTGTATCAGTGCTATTTCAGTTTCCAGGAGGAGGCAAAATTCTTAGTAATTCTTAGAAAGGCTGACTCTGCAATGTAGTCAAGATTAAACTGCAGAGAAGATGTCAATTTTCATAGAATTTGTTCTGTTCATGATTCTTTTACCCCACCCCTTCTTCCAAACAGCTCCAAGGAAGATCACATGGCTCTCCTCTTTCCATTTGGTCTTCACAACAATCCTGTGAAGTAGGTTAGGCTAAACATGTAACTGGCCCAAGGTCACACTGTGAGCTTCCATGGAAGAATGGAGATTTGAACCCAGGTCTGCCACTCCTAATCTGGCCCTCTTACTGTGCTAACTCTGTTGACCTCATGACAGCTATAGCAGGTTAGAGCACTGGACTAGAATTTGGAATTTCTGGGATCAAATCCCTAATCTGTCAAGAGGATTACTATCTGGTTTTGAGCCAGTCACTTGCTCTTAGTCTCACCTACCTCATAGGATTGCTGTGAGAGAAAAATGACCATACTCACTGCCTTAAGAAGAAGAAGAAGAAGAAGAGGAGATTGGATTTATACCCGGCCCTTCACTACCCAAAGGTGTCTCAGAGCGGTTTACAAACTCCTTTCCCTTCCCCTCCCCACAACAGACACCTTGTGAGGTAGGTGGGGCTGAGAGAGCTCTGACAGAAACAGCTCTTATCAGAACTAGGGCTTGCCCAAGGCCATCCAGCCAGGTGCAAGTGGAGGAGTGGGGAATCAAACCCGGTTCTCCCAGATTAGAGTCCATGCACTTAACCACTACACCAAACTGGCTCCTGAAAGGAGTGGAGGGGTGAAAATGCAGTAAATAAGAAGAGTCCTGGGTAACTCTAAGGTTTGCTTTATGACATTTTCGTTGATCCTAATAACATTCTTAATCTATCATTGTTTTCAAACCTAAGTTTTCCCCTAACAAACCAGTATGGCTCCCTGTAATAGTCATCTTGTAGTAGTACTCATTTCTGGACAGTATTTTTACAGTATTCCAAATCCTTAAGATTACATTACCAAGGCATATGCTGGAACAGGAAGAAGACTAGCATCCTGTCAAAATAGAAACAGAGGTCCTGACCTGGATAGCCCAGGCAAGCCCGATCTGATCTTGGAAGCTAAGTAGGGTCAACACTGGCAAGAACTTGGACGGGATATCTCCTTGGAATACCAGAGCCGGGAGGCAGGGGTGCAGGTTTTATCCAGCTACCTGTCTGAATATCCTCCATGCCCCCAGTAGGGGTCAGTCAGCATGACTGCCACACACACACACAATATGAAAAAATACTAAAATAAATAAATAAATGGAGAATACCTGAAGTAGATTTGGAGTCCAGCTCACAAATTGCCCAGCATAGTCATCATGAGATAATTAATTATCCACTTTTTAGGACTGTGTGTTTGATAACAACAGACACTTATAAAAGTATTCCTTTCTGATAATACTTGGTCTCTGATTGGTCCCCCAGCTGCTGCAGGTAAAAATGGTTTTAAGAATAGGCAGTGACTCAGGATGAAATTCTAAACTTTTTTGTGTGATGCTCTCAGAATTTTTTTAAAAGATGCAAAAGAACCCTCTCTTGATGCATCAGTTCATCTTCTGAGTTGTGTCAGACATTACTTCATCCCACCCCCACCCCACCCCCACGAAGTGTACTGAGTGTGAGATCAAAAAGATTGCCCAGGTATCCAATAGAGATCCAGGCACAGTGTGACTAGAATCAGACACAGCTTCTTTAGATTTTGAAGCTCCATGGCGGTTTCCTCCTCTTAGCAGCCCCGCCTAATCTACTGGACGGTTTAAGTAGGAGCCTGAGCCAGCAGAATTCCAGGGGCTCCAGATCTAGTAAGGAAACCCCTCAAGGGGGAATGGTGGCCTCCAGTGTTCCCTCTGAGTTAGTTTGAGCTAGCTCACAGTATTTTAGCCTCTGGCTCATGCATTTTTGTCTTAGCTCAGGAAGGATGGCTCCAAAGCAAACTGATTTACACAGCAGCCAAATCGCTCGCTCACAACTTTAATGCCAGTAGGTCACAAAGTTGAATTTTTGCTCACAAGACTCCATAGTCTTGGTATCAGTGGCCTCCCCTCCACCCCACCCCTTAATTTTTGTTCTGTCTTACAGCAAGGAGGCTCTTGAAGCACTGGAACCATGGCAGCCCAAGGAAGGGGGGGATGACTGTGTATCTCCCAAACTCCCATCTTCTTCTGAATATCAGCCCCTTTCCATTCAATACAAGTAAAAGTACAAAAACGGATAACCTCCATGTCTACCCTACCCCACCTCCTATAGCCCCTTGGGTTTGGGTTAAAACAAAGGCTTGGGTTCCCAGTGGCAATCTCTTCCCTGAAGGCACAATGCCTTGGGTCTCTCAAGGTCAGTGTGGTCTACTGTGAGTCGCAGTGGCTCTCCAGGGTCTCCGACCCAGACCTTCCACGTCTCCATTCTATTTGAAATCCTTTTAACTGGAGATACCAAAGATTGGACTCGGATCTTCCCGGATGCAAAGACCTTCTCCTGCCCTTTCAGAGGCCCCCCCACCCCCCCCCCCCCCACAAAGCGACAAC
>NW_015159742.1:526719-528444 GCF_001447785.1 Gekko japonicus
CGGAGGGCGCTTCATCCCCCTTTTCTTCTGCTGCTGCTCAGTTAGATGAGCCTTTGGAAGCCGGAACTCGAAAGGAAAAAAAACCCCGACGTTGCTTTCCGTCCTGTTCTGCGCACCAGAGACTGCGAGCCCTCTGACCTCTTCCCACTGATCGCTGCAACAACACAGGCCTCGTCATCTCGCTAATTATAGGGGAGTGGAGGCGCAGTGGGACCACGTGGCAAGAGTCTCCCGGCTGTAATCGCCGAGGCATTTCCAGAGCGGCAGAGCGATGCTGTCGGGTTAGGCTGCCCTCGCGGTTAAGCAGCCACCCGAGCCAGCGGTTTCCTCCTGCAGGAAGAGGGCGTTAATCTTCCAGCGTCGGGCAGAGCAGAGGAAAATGGATCTGTTTGAACCAAGGCAAGATTTTGCACGAATTGGCTGGTTTTTAGAGAACCGCCCGCGTGTACACGAGGACTGCCACAGGCTAGGAACAGCGGCAGCAATGTTTCCTCTCCACGAGTTGTGTGTACACACAGACCTAAAATAAATTCTTTAAAATTCACTACCAAGATCCCACAAAAACCGGAGGTGTGTGTGTTTTAAAGAGGCAACTAAAATGATAATTCCTTACAAGAAAAGGGTAATGCAAACAAAGGTGTTCGTTCAGGGGGAAGGGAGAAAAAACATAAGGAGGGAGAGATGCTAGAGGCTTAAAATTACAGACGGGATTTCCTTGCTTTGTCCTACTACAGTTCAGTGAAGTTGAGTTGTGGTCGGTTCAGGGGGAAATCTACAAATGGTAGATGGCACTCATAACTTTGGGGGCAAGTGGAGAGGCAGATGTGGGATTTTAGGCAGCCCTTGCTACTCACTTGAAATGGCTTCTGACAGCCAGCAGAGGAGAGCTGTTTTATAGTACTCACCCAATCCTGAGGCTGAAACCCCAGGTCCTGGAAACACATACACCTTGAAAAAAGTGGCATAAAGCCAAACCCTAATGAGATGGCGGAGGGCCACCAGACACAACAAGGGTCTCACTAAGTAGATGCCTAAGATCTCTGTATCATATGCATATATCATAAATATACCTATATCAATAAAACTGCCTTATCTGGAGTTTTTTGTGTCGTAATTTTTTAAATGATGGATGGGGGCATTTGAGGATCATATTGAATAGTGGGTGGTAGGGGACTAAAGGATTAATAACCACCAGAAAAGAAAAAAAGAAACCCAGCCCTGGCTAAAGTGTTGTGGCCCACCCCAGTGGACTGGTCTGCCTGAGATTAGGAAGGCTCCCACAATACCATTTTCCTGTATTATAGCCACACTCTGTTGCATGCCTAATATACTATACTCATTCAGGTTTCAGTATTGATTGTACTGACCTACACTGTGCTTATGTCTATTTGTATGGACTGTTATCGATTACACTGCATAATCCGCTGTGAGTAAGGTGGGCTATACAGTAAATAAATGTACACAGGTTTGCTCATTTTGCATAATTTTATTTTTCCTATCAGGGAGAATACAGAGAGATGTTATGTTCTTGAAGCCTGGACCACCTGAAATCTTACGCAACCCTCCACTGTGACTACCGATAATCTTTGCAGCTTTAAAGGCTAGAGATTATTTTCGTGCAGGATTCTCAAGGTGCTGAATTCTGAGGGTAGTACCAACTGCGGAAGTACAGAATACACATAAACCTGAATATGTATTTCCAAGTGACCTAGAATGTTGTCCACC